>NC_138907.1:4880039-4917539 GCF_965231255.1 Vanellus vanellus
ATCCCATCCCAACCCCCAAGGCCACCCGCTTCCTTTACTGTGTATTCAGGTTCTCCTTTTTCACCGGCAATGTCTCCAAACTTTGTCAACTCCAACATTTCATTAGCACATTCCTAATTTATGCTCCAAGGTCATTAATGAAAATGTTAAATAAGATGAGTCAGACTGATCCTTGACGAACTCCGCTAATGAGCCCTTCTCCTGCCCTGTGCTTCCCCTTTTGCAATCTGTTGCTGTCTCCCCTTTTAGCCATTCCTCACCACTCTCACACGAAGCCCCATCTCTTCCTGCTTAACTAGATGTTTCCCATGTGGCACTTTATCAAGTGCTTCACTGATGCCCAGACAGATTAGATCTCCTGCATTTCCTTTGTCCCGGGAATGGGTTGTTTTACCAAAGAGAGATGTCAACTTACCCTGGTGTGATCTACCTTGTATAAATACAGCTCCAGTCAATCCCACTCGCCATAAGCTTCCCCTACCTTTGTTTTTCTCAAGAACATATCCCAAAGCCTTATCATAATATTGAAGTTACATCAAAGAAGCCTTTAGGTCCCCGGATTGCTCTTCCGGGCCCAAACCATATATATATATATATATGTTTGCTCTTCGGTTCCATGCTATATCACCTGTTTAACATACCTATTAAAATATTTGCTGTCGTTTTGTATTTCTAGCACATCCAGAACACTGGCTGAACCTCAGTTCATGCAGAATCTTGTGCCGTTTCAAATTACTCGATGAGTGCTTTGATTCAACATATTTTAACCTATAAACTACTCATTCACTGTGATTATTCGTTCGAGGATTCGATAGCTAAGATTCATTATTCAAGCACTGTAATGAGTAAACCTATCACAAACCACATGGTACTATTTCCCGAATCATTATTGTGCTCTCAAATTGTATGCCCTGACATTAGCGAGCTCCACCTGAAACTGCTTTGTTTGCTCTGTTACAAATGAGTTTAAGATACCGATTAACAAACTTGTGTTTGAAAGCCTGAAAATTATTTCCTAGGAATGTCCAAATAGGCACAGACCGGGGAAGAAGCCCTTTTGCAGAAGGCAATGGAAAGGTAATGTGGACCCAGTTAAGGCAATTATCAGACAAGAATTTACTGAACTTATAATTTCTGTTGTACTCTATTTTGTCCAGGTCTTGGTTTCTGAACATAAACCTGTATTTTTACCAGGTACAAATATTATTAATACAGAGACTTTGCTTATTTTGAAAAAAGCAAAAATTAATCCTCTACTACTTAATCCAAGGGAAGTCATTCTCGGTTTTGCCTTATTTCATGCAGGCAGGACTTGCTTTAATATGGTTTCACAGACAGTCTCTTCCTCGTGCAGATCATTCATAGACCTGCCGTTGCTGTGTCCCTGAGCACCCTGCCACGCTGGGCACGTCGGATGCCACCTCTGTCGCGCAGGAGACTGTGCCCCTTTCCAGGTGACAAAAGTCACAGCTCAGACCACGGCACGTACCAGCAACCACTTGTAAGAACAGCCATAACAGGGACTTAAAATACAATCATTTGGGAATTCTCAGTGAAGTTCCTTCCTGAATATTAACTCATTTGTTTTATGCTATTAAATATACTCCAAAAAAATCAACATGAATTTGTTGAAGCCATTGCAGAAAACAGCTTTCATATTCTTTGTGCCATTTGCTCTCCCTTACAAAGCAAAGTGCTTGTTTTGTACACTGCAGCTCATGTAAGGACAGAGACAATAGCTTTTCATGCACGTTTTATCAGGATTATAACTGCTGTGCCATATATAGAAATGTGTGATAAGTGCATTATCAAAATTATAACTGTATTTTAATCAAAGCATAACAACCTCACAGAACGTCCCTCTACAAGCAAGGCAAACCCAGTAATGCTCAAGTCTGAATCTGAATTTTGAGCCCTCTGAGTGTTTGAGTGGGTTCAAAATTAAGTAAAATGAGTTTATCTATCCCTATTTCTATAATAATACTTAGCACTTAGCACTTTTCATCTTCAAAGCACTTTACAAACATTAACTAATTAACTATTAATTGGTAAATTTGAAAAGGTTGATAGGTGAGGTGAGTTTCGGATAAGACCCAGCAATACGGATGTTTAGTTTGTCTGTGAATTACTTGATCATTAGTGAATCACAGAAATTAGAAATGAAAAAGACCTATAGGGTCACCCTGTCCAGCCTGCTGCCATTACAGGATTTTCCCTTACAGTATATTCTCAAGTGCTTTGTCTAGTTTAATTAGAAATTATCCGAGCAATGGGGCTTCCACCATTTCCCTTGGGATATTCCTCCTTAGCCTAACGTATCTTTCTGTTAGGAGGCTGTAATATTCAACATAAGTTTTTCCTTGCCGTTTCATCCCGTCATTTTTACGTGTGCCCTCTCAGACAATCTCAAACACGTCCTGTGCAGTTCAATTACGTGCATAATTTTTCCCTTTGCTCCTCCCTGGGGCGGTCTGGCCCAGAGCCACCAATACTGGAAAGTATCTGTTCCCGAAGAGAGAAAAGCTAGCTTTTGTTGCCACTGAAGGTCAGTTCCAGCCAAAGCCGTATTCTAGATTAAACCACTTCCACTCACTTCTCTTTGGAAGGTGGATTCCCGTGTACCCTGAGCTCAGGTATAAGCCCGGGCAAATTTCTCCCCCAGTGCGACCAGCATTACTCTTTGTCCATACAATTTATTCAGACTGTAAGCTCCTCGCATCACCTAAAATGATTCTTACCGCATTGTCCCTGAAGCCCACGCGGCCAGCACGTGGCTCGTCAGCCCTGCGTCAGCCCCAGCCTCGTACCGAGCCTAAGCGGCTGCCTCTTTTTGTTCAGAAAAACAAAGTTCGTTCCTTTCAACCCAGAGGTCCCAGAAAATAACCCTAAAGGAGCTTGTTGCCAGGACAAATTGAGGTATGTGGCTGTGAATTAAAGCAGAGCTAAGGAATTAGACAAAACACTGGTGTGTAAAAGGATACTAATATGTACATGGTTCCAGAAGGTCTAAACCAAAACGATCTAATGAAAAAAAACCACGGCACCTCATCATTTCTCCACATCCTTGGCAACACCCGGGATTCATGGCTTCTTCTGCTACCTGTGACACTGAAAATGTTCTAACTTCTCTCCTAATTTCCCGTCTGTCTCCTCCCAAAGGACATTTGCATGCTTCTCCAAATCCTGGACCCTGTTTTGGTTTCACAGCTGCCTGCATCTCCTTAAATGCTCATTTTACCAGGGCCAGTCAGCTGGCTCTGGGTGCTCTTCCCGGGGTTTCCCAGTGCCACAAGCTTCCTACACTGTGTCATCCATTTTACGTGCTGGGCAATCAAAGGAAAACATGAGATATGACTACATCATTTGGTTGATTTAAAACTGTTGTTCAACTGATCTGCATTCCTGAAACGGCATCACAGGTCTTCACCAAAGACAAATAGGCCTGCTAGTCTGTCCAGATGATCCACACCATACTAAACAAGGATGATTTGAATTTGGGACCACTTTTTTCTAATTCCTAACGTAAAATCTTTACGGTGAAAATCTAAATAAACTCCAGCGATATAATGAACAAAGACAAACATCTGTCCCTTGTGTGACTTCCCTTCAGACTATGATAACAGATCACTTCTGGCCAGTGTACTGCAACAACAACAAAAAAAAAGCTGAGTATTTAAAGTTCTGAAAATAAACAAACAGAAGTAAATATACTTGACCTGAGCCACTCAGATGAGAAACTGGGTCAGACTGTTTTAATTTGTTATGACCCAACAAAAGCTGATGAAAGCTTTTATAAGATTGCATTGAGATCCCCATCTCTGGTAGTGCCTGGACCAACCATGGTACCTCAGAGCTAGCCTGATCTACTGGGTAAAGGGATGAAAGCACGAATCAAGACTCTTGAGACTGTGCCAACTCCTCCAGCAAAGCAAGCTGCAAGTACATAAAGGGAAACCTAAAACTATTTCCTCAAAGGACTTTGAAAGTTCTCCCACATGTGCTGCAGAGTCGCTTTCCTCCACCAGTAATTGTAATAGCACCATTGATAATTCCAAAAGTCTGCAAACAACTTGAATCCAAACTTTGAAGCCTCTTTTTTGCTCTGAAGGAAATATACTTTCAGTCCAGAGGAGAAAAAAAAAAAAAAAAAAAGAAAAAAGCTGCGAGTTCTACAAAATCAGCCAGTTTCTTTTCTTATAATGACATGCAAAACGGCACAAGTTTGAAGACGTATCAGCAACTGTTGTGAATATTCTGTAGTTCTCAATTCAGTATTTACCTGGAGGGACATTGTTCACTTTATAGAAGTCATCATCCGCCTATCGTTTTTCCAGCTTCTGGTACTTAAAAAGTAGTCAATTGGACTTTTATTTTTCAAATTATGGAAGAAAATAAATGTTCTCCTTTCGCATGCACCACAGAAGCACGTAGCTAACAGTATTACATACAGACAATTCAATTGCAAGCTATTAGCGTTTTCATTTCATTTCTTAATTTGAAGGGAAACAATCTTGGGGAAAAAAAAAAATTGAAAGAGACTAAGCATATATAGAAATAAACTTTGATGCTTCTCTGCCAAAAAATTCTCTCTCCCACCAGGGGTGAGATTTTATAAAGCAGTTAGTGATGTCTGGGTGCCTTTTTTTTTTTTTTTTTTTTTGAAAGGTCATTTCAGAAAGGGCTACACACAGCCCACCTGAAAACGATGCTCCTTCCAGTGTATCTAAGAAAAAGATGCAACCCGACCCGGTGGTTCCTTGTCTGCGCAAGGAATCTCTTATCTTCGTAAGCCAAAATAGTTTAATGGCATTTTAGTCACACGTGAGTACAGGTGGCAGAGCCTGGCTGAGTTTTTTCAAACTGATAACGGGGATAAAATTACATTCATATATAATTAATACACGCTCAGTCATTTTTAAAGAAAGATATTTTTCAGGCAGACATTCAAAGAGCTGAGTTTTGATTTTCACCGGTGCTAAAACATTCCCCAGAGATGTGTGTGTGTGTGTGTGTGAGTACGCGTGCCTGTGTGAGAGAAAGAGAACTTACACATTGCTCAAAATAAGAAAAAAAAAAAAAAATCCCTTAAATGTCACTGTATACACTTGAATAACATAATTTGACAAGTTGCCAAAACCCCCAACAAAGACAAACGACCAGCCCACCAAAGCATATAAGCACAGACGATTTTTTTAGAGGTTGCTCTCACAGCCGTTCAATACTCACACACACCTGTCCCCTCTCGAAACCCAGATTCTCATTTGGTCAGGTCACATGTAAATTGGACAAATCCTTGCCGGACTCTTTGTATACACTTCGCGAACCCCATCCCACTTTTTGGCACCATTGGCAGGGACCCCAGGGCCTGGGAAGTGGAGAGGACCCCCTCCACAACACTGGTGGTGGCAGGGGTCAGGGCTGATCCGCACCGGAGGGTCACCGGTGCAGGCACTTGCCCGGCATGTCCTCACATTGTCACTTCTATCGGTGGATGGGACCAAATCCCTACGTTTTCGGGTTTGGTTTTTTTTTTTTTTTCCTCCCCTGAAAAATCAAAAAGCGGTTCATGAGTTGGTCGAGAGCCAGCAAAAATGAATAGTAATGAGCCAATTTCAATAGAAATAGGCTCATTACCATGCCAGCGGCTGATAAAACCAAATGCTCTCAATTCTCTCCAGCAAACGAGGTGCTGGAGGCAGTGTCCACCCTCCTGCCTGCAGGAAATAACTCACAATTTCAAAATTAAAAGAATCAAAATACAAGTTGGAGTTTATTCCTATGTTCATACCTCCGTCCCCCTGCAGGGTCGTTTCTAACTAGCTGCCAAAAAAGCTTAGATACTGCTCAGAGTCTTTTTCTTGAAAAGAGAAAAAAAAAAAAAAAATATATTTTCTGTACATTGTTCATTCTCTGAATGGTAATGGGAAATCCTGTGTAAACTCCAGCGAAAGAGACGGTCTAAGGAGCTTCTTTGAATTCAGCACATTTCCCCGTGCACAACAGGAGGCTACAGGTATTCTTCAGAGTGTCAGAAACCTACTTGCAATTTCTCAATTGAAAAAAAAAAAAAACCAACACACCCAAAAAAACCCCACCCGCCCCTAAACCGAAGCCCTAACCAAGCAAACATAAACCTCTCAAGACAAAACCCCTAAACTAAAACCCTAAACCAAGCAAAACCATAAACCTCTCAAGCCATAAAACTGCCACAAAAAGACAGGAGGGTGTTACTAAATGAATTAAGATGACTCGGAGAAAATAAACAGAAAAATGATTTCTCCAGCTGTTCATTTCTCCACGCGTCGCCTGGCAGTGGTGGGACATGGGGAGCACGACTAGGTTTGCTTTACTCTGAAGAGCTAAAATCATTCCATTTTTACCCCAAAAGTGATTTGGACACAGGGACTATGGGCTGGAGAAAGCGTCCTGGGTGGCAGAGAGCACCCGAAAGGAGCAGAGTTGAAACACGTTGGCACTGGTGTGTGGACTCCAGAGAACGGATGGCTGGCTGGACGGACACCAGGACAGACAGCGCATCTCCACGCTGGCGCGCTCTGCCAGTGAAAATCAGCGGAATCGCCCCCCTTCCCTCCCAAACTTCACAGGGGAAGAAACCAAAGCCAAATTTCAGGAGAAAGAACTCAATACTGCGGTAAATTGAGTATAAACACCTCCTGTCAGATACATTTCTAAAGCAGAGAGATTAGCAGGGCAGGTTTTTTTTTTTTTTTTAGCCAGGGGAAAGGGAGCAGCCTGTAAGGCTACCCGGCTGCGCAGATTTCTCCCGTTTTCATTTTTCGGCGCCGCTTCACCGTTTGGTAGGCAGCCCCTTCTCCGAAGCCGCCTCTCCCCGGCAGAGGCGGCGCCGGCCGCCCCCAGCCAAGGCTCCCCGACTGCCTGCTGGGCCAAGCCAGTAACGTTTAGCCTTCACAAATTATTTTCTCTTCTGCCGTAAAAATCTTGCAAGGCTTTCCATTTCAGCGGCTTGAGAATTTTAACTATCCCCTCTTTGCCCTGCCAGCCATTTAAGCCCTGCAACTACGAGCCGGCTGAGCGGAGTACATCATCTGTAAACTCGCCTCGCCTAGTCGGGGGGTCTGGGGGGCTTTCTGCAGCACTGAAATAGAGCCTTTTAACACTGAACGGTGCAAATTGTCCACTGGGGACAACTTCGAATGTCTCTACAATGCATATTTCGCAGCGCTTACTGGCTGGCTCCGGCTGAGCTGCTACTACTTATTTAGGAGGCTACAAAAACTATTTTATAGATTTTGTTTTGCTAGAGTAAATATTAAGTTTTAAATACATTAAGAAAAATCAGGGCAGGAAGAGAAACAGATTAAATAAACCTTTCAGAGAGACTATTTACTTTGTATTTGTATTTTTTTTTAAACGAACTCCTTTCCCCGAGGTCAAGACACTGACATTTTAGTACACACAGGCTTTAAAAATGAGAACGCGCTCTCTCACACACACACACTTACTGAAGGCAGCGCCTCTTGTTAATATTAAACTTTTCTATCTGGTTATGACACCGGCTGATATAATAAAGCGGTGATAGTCTTATTATTCAAGCACTGCTCTGATAAATTATCTACACTAATTCTGGAGCCAAAGTTGTCTGGTTCCAGCTGGTGTTGCTTAGATCTGTCTTAAGTCATTAGGAATCAGTGGAAAACTCTTTTTCACAGTCCAGACCTGACCCCTTCTTGTCCCCAGAACATATCTGTGTGTGTGTGTGCGCGCGCGCACCAGCGTGTTCACACGCGTACAAAACACGTCCTGATTGCTAATCCACTTCAATGAAGATTTATTGAGAATATTTTGGCTTGCGGGGTGTTTGTCCCCCTTAATCTCTTCTCTTTTCTTGCCGTTATCTGTGGAATAACGTAACTCGGCGTCACCCACAGAGCAACTCTTCAAAGACAAAAAGAAAAGCAAGCTGCAACTAATTCAGGCAGAGATGCCCTCGTTTAGCGGTGGGATTTCGGAGCTAAGTCTCTCTCTGCACTGATAGGAATGACGATGTGGCCCGGACTTTCCCCAGACTCCCTCTGCAATCCTTTACACTGTCCCTACTTGTACACATGAAGACGTTTTCTCCTGGCGCTGCCCGATGCAGACGTTCACACGGGGTATTACCGCAGAGAGGTTTTCCAGCTCGGCTGATAGGCACTGGTAGTGAGCAGTGGCCTCCCTCCCAGCAAAGTATAAATCTCGTCTGCTCCACGCTGCTCAGGTCTTGGTCTTCAGGGCCCGTTTGGTGTCGATGGAGCCCAGAGGGCTGGTCCCACGCCAGTTCAGATCTCTTCAGATCTCTCATCCCAGCAATGACTCGGCAACCTCAGACATCCCTCCATCCAGGAATTTTCTTCTCGATATTCGTGATTTCAGCCAATTCTATATAGTTTACCTTTACTTTTCTTTCTCCCTTTGTGCTGCCCAGCCACACTCTGCGCACATCTTTTCTTCATCAACCAGCCCCTTCGTTCCCCAACACCATCCAACACACAGCCCCAACATGTTTGGGCGCTTTTTTTGCTGCCACATCTCTGCACAAATTCCCATCACCTGAGGATCATCTCAAGGCTTCACCAGAGGCTCTGGTGGCCGCAAGATTGTTCCACGTTAAATCTCTTATTGCCATTTACTCATGTTTCTCATCTTTCAGTTCTCCCTGTATCATTCCATATTTGCAGGTCCTACCCATTTGATATCATCTGCGAGTATTTTCCTTAGTCAGATCATTAATGAAGATGTTAATTAACGCGAGAGCTCACACCATGGTAACTCACCAGAAGCCTCTTTGCAACTCCGCGTCCCTCTTTTGCCTTTGGTTTTGGTCCCTCCACCAGCGTTCGGGGCACACGGCGGAGTTCACACTCCTGCAAAAGTCAGAGAGATGGCACAAATGTGATGTGTGAGGAGGATTCAGGAATGCCTCCTCCTGCCCTTGCTGGGTGCCTGATAAAGTGTGTGTGTCCCCTCGCCTTCCTCCTACCCGCTTCTCAGTTTGCCCGTCTGTAAAATGGGGGCAATCAGACAGGCAGGGTGGGACACAGAGGCCGATGTACGACACGCTGCAGGAGCGCAAAGCGACGCTGGCAGCATTGCTTTTAGCTTCTCAGATAAAATATCCTTCTCCATGCCTCGAGTAAACGCAAGCCTTAACTCGCATACGCAGAACATTAAGCAGGGAATAAACTTGCGGATGAGGCTTAAGGGGAGAAGGCAGACCAGACACATAGCCCAGCAAGGCTGGGCCATACACGCACGTAAAGCTATGCCTAGGCACACGTATGCATTAGGAACTGTTGATTCCTCACAGTGATTAAGAGGTTATTAACACTAACAGAAAATTACAATTTGCTTAAGTTTCCCAGGAAGCCTCGCCTAAGAGATCCCAGCAGCTCACCCAGCATGTCCCTCTGTTCCAAATTGGTTTATATGAGCCTGTTCACAAACAGACTCCGATTCCTTCCCAGACAAAACCCACACCAGCCATGCATTTCTCCAAACACCAAGGAGCTTGTTTTCACCTCTTTAAAGGAGCAAAAACTCTCTATGGATGCAAAATCTCAGCAGAGCCAAACTCTTTTAAAACAGCTTGGGCAGCATCCTAGCTGCGTCTCCCCCAGGTGAATTATCAAAAAGCATCTTGCAAGAGAAGCCCTTAATGGAGACCTCTAAATAACGTTATTTTTACATGCAGAGAAAGCTCACAGGCCTACCACAGCCCGAAAACACGAAAACAGCCCTTTTTTTTTCTTTTTTTTTTTTTTTTTTTTCGAGGAAAGATGAGTCAGGAGGAAAGGGCAGGTCAGCAACCCGCGCTTGAGGTCGCCTGGGTACAAACACCTGCTTGTTCGCAGCTCGCACCTGCGCTGCCTCGCAAACACAACGGGGCCGGCTCCATCGATACAGCCCTCTGCCCTGCGCCGCGGGGGCAGGCACGACCTCCCTCGCAACTTTAACGAAAGGCAATGAAAGGGAAGGGTTGTTGATGGTTGTTTTTTTTTTTGTTGTTGTTTTGTTTTTTTTTTTTTTTCCTCCCGGCCCTAGAAGGTCAAGTTTCTCTCCCTCTGACATCGTACTTCTGAAAAGACTAATTGGGCCTTAAAGATTGCAGGTGTCCTGCCAAGTGAGTGCAGCAGCGCGCTCTCCCCGCGAGCGAAAGCATGCCTGCGGAAAGCAGTTTCTTTGTGCCACCCGTTGCTTTTCGACCAAACCCTTCCCAGACACACAGATGCACGCACAGAAAGAATAAAACACCACGGAGAGCATCAGGCGGAAATTTTCCCCCTGGGGCGGTCAGCTGCCCCCGTCAGTAGGTCAAGCCTTTTGGAAGGGCTATAGCAGGGTGGGTTTTGTTTTTTTTTTTTTCCATACCGTACACTAACTAGCTCGCCACCGCCATTAACTGCCAGGTATAATATATATGTAAAGGCGAACAAGGCTATTTGCTTATCTCGCTCCCCTCCCGCCCTCGTTTTGTTTGGGTTTTGACTTAGCCTCAAAGTTTATTTAAAGTCTTAACGCTCTCCCTCTCCGCCCTCCCAGTGCTCGCAGGAGTTTTCCCGTGCAGATCACGCGCTGGCAGAGCCTCGACGGGGCTGGGACACGGTGGCCAAGGCCAGCAGCCACTTGCTGAAGGCAGCGTGCCACCAACGGCAGCAGCGGGGATGTGGGGTATCAGAATAACCCACTGCGGCGGTTCAGCTAAGGCGTTACCTGTCCCTGCCCCAACACACACCCTGAAAAGCACAGGCATTTCACAAGTCCCCCCATTTAGTTTCAGCCGTTAACTGTGTTTGTATAACCCTCCTCTTTCCTCTCCCTCTGTTCTCGAGGTTCAGCTGTCTTGATCTCCCATCAACTCTCCGTTCAACCTCTGATATCTTGCTTTAAAAATATCCAGTGAGGTCAAGCTGTGTTTCCAAGGCACCACCATCCCTTTCCAGGGACAGAGGGCTTGATGAGCCATCCGTCCCCTCCAACAACAGCCAACGCGTGGGAGAACCCCTGAGCACGCAGCAGCAAAGATCCGGCAGTAAACAGATGAACTTCGTCCCAGCACAACGCCGGGGTCAGGGATGTCAGAGATCACCCTGGATTGAAGGTTTTGATTTTTCAAAAGGGAGCGCACCGGAGGCGAAGCACTGCGTGAGAAGGGGATAAAGACTTTTTTTTTCCTCTGAAGAGCTTAATATGTTGGTCTCCCCTATATTGACAATAAAAATGTCATTAGAATCTGTTTTAATGGTTTCTTGCTGCATATCTACCAAATTTATACAAGAAAAAAAACCCAAACAAACCAACAGTTACAGGTATCGATTCTCTCTACAAAGACCCTTGGAGCAGGTACTGGGTATCACTAAACTACCCCAAGACCAAGGATACAGCACATGGCTTCTAGGGATCCTCCACTCCTTCCTCCAAAACTGCAAGGGAAACATCTACAAATGGTTTGAGCTTTCTCTTCTTAAAAGCCTGATGTTCCTGCTACTACACAACCTCGTGGTGGACAAGCGTGTCCCCCTCGCCTAGCCCTGAGCCAGCGAACACACCAAAAACCCTACAAGCAGGACGGAATGTGGGCATGGACGGATCCACCTGGCTAGGACATCGGTGTGGTGATGCTGTTGAAAGCTAAAGAGCTATTTACCTTTCTCTTACCTGGGAGGTAATTAAGGCGGAGTTCCCCAATTTGGATGTCAGGCTGAACAGAGGTGGCTGCCACAGCAGAGCCAGCACCATGGGCATGGTGAAAGCCCTCCTTAATTGCAAATGCAACCTTCAACATCCAGGCCAGGGCTTTAGTGCCCCCAAAAGAAAACAAACACAAGAGCTCCTAGCGACTTACTTAAAGATGCTGGGGAGAGGTAAAGCAAATTCAGACCTCTCCCCTTGCCAAGTTTGGGTTTAAGTCTCCATCCCCGTCAGAAGCACCTGCATCAGTTAAAAGCTGCTGGGAGAACATCTCCAATGTTCTCCTGGAGGTACCAGGTAAGTTTTAAACAGACACAAAAACTGCATGACAGAGTCTCCACCCATTTGACACCCACCCCTGCGGAGCTGCTGGGGTTGAAAGTAATTTGGTGCTCGTAGAGAGGGGCAGCATCAGCGCTTTGAAAGGGAAATGTTTTTTACATCATTTCAGCCAATATCAAAAAAAACAAGCGCTTTTGATTTTGAATGCAAGCATCCAGCTACCCCTTGGTGCTCAAACAGCCAGGACATATTTTAGGGGGAAAGCTCTCCACCTGCCCTGCGTGAATCGTGTCTGATGTTCTGAGGAGGATTAGATGAAGGAGTCAAGCAGCAAACAATAAAAGAGTGAAACTTAATAAACAAATAAATAAATACCCAGCCCTAAAGGCCTGAGCCTTTCCCATGTCTCTCGATTTCAGCAGAGATGGCCATCTCTCATGTCCTACCTGAATCCAGAAGCTGATAACTATTACAAAATGAATGTCAGCAAGGGAGCGCATGGCAGACACCAGCGAGACGCTGGAGGGATCTGGGGAGGACAGCAGGAGAGGATCATCATCTCCGAGACCTTGCTATGGGAGACGGGGTTGGCAATTGGCTACCATCGGCGTTTTCCTGCGTGAAGAAACCCCATCACCCTGCCGACACCATCCTCCCGGGCTTGAGCTCCATGTCTGGATACCAGATCAAGGTTCCCAGCCCAAACGGTGCTAACTGAAGCTCCAAAGCCGGCTTCTTTGCACCGAGCACCCACTGCCCTGCCTCTGGTGCCACCACAGTTTCCACTGTGTGGCTGCCCGGCTGTTTCAGGAGGACAGCCCCCTTGCAAAGCTCCCACAGAGGTCACCAAACCTAAGCCTTCAAAAGACCGATACAGCTAAATGAAAAAGCTTCTCTTCCCTTCCCTCCAAAAGAAACAAAATTCAGCGTGATAAATAGCCATCTTAAACCCACGTAATCATTTTAACGCAATGAAACGAGATTTGCTCGAGTTACTCCGGGCTCTAAACTTTTGAGCAAAAGGTGGGGGTGACCTGGCGTGATCCAGCACAGCCAAGGCAGACCTGCCCTGGGGAGGAGGGACGGATCCCGTCTCACCCTTTGATACTGCCTTGCCGAGTAACCCGCCTTGAGCATGCCCTCACGACAGCTCCGAGAGTCAACACCATCACTACATGCGCTGAGTGAGCCCGCTGGGAAGCACAGGAAGCCCCGGAGGAGGGCAGGAGAAAAGGTGGGGATGGCTCAGAAAAACACGCATTTTTAGGGCAGGCTGGGTCCTCCACGTGCCGATCCGGAGAAAACTGAGCATCTCGATTTCTGCAGAAGGTTACTGCTAGTCTCCGCTCATCTTTCTCCATCAGCATCTTGCCTCCGAAGAGAAAAGGAGTCTTTTGGAAACAAAACTGAATATGTTTGCATTTCGCCATTCGGGGAGGGCAGGAGCCAGTGCAATTTAATGCCCAGGCACAAGTGGGAATCGCAAACAATCCACTTCCTTTCCAGGGACAAAAAAAAAAAAAAATCCTTAGCCAAACCAATATGCTTTTTTCCATATTTAATAATTTGATTTTGAAGGCTAGTCATATCAAAGAGCAAAATATTCAATACCGTTAATTCAGTTTTGCAAAATATATTCTTAATTTAAAAATGATTTTGCTCGGAGTGGTAGTGTAGTAATAAAGCAGGTATTGACCAGATCGTATTGATTGTGCTGTCCTCGGGCAAGGAACACTGACCTTGCTCACACTCTTATTGCTTACGCTTTCCCTGGCCTTCTTCATCTATGCCCGCTCAATAATATATTATTAATATATATTTTTAGCAAAAACTGTATGTTACAAGGTTAGGGCTTCTTAGTGATTTTTTTTTTTTTTTTTTCCTCCGTGCTGCTCTGCCTTTGGGGTTCTTCAGGGAAGAAAAGGTTTTGCAGCCAAGTTGCTCCCGGGCTGTTGTTCACAAACACCTTTAAACCAAGTCGCTTTGCTGAGCTGAGGGAGGCCAGGCACACTTTTCCCCCTCTCTTTTTAATTGAAAGATTGTTCGGTTGCCGGTCCCTTACGGGACCAAAATTCACCGAGTAAATATAGTCAAGGGAAGAGCTATACCTCAGGTAGTTAAAAGAAAGATAGCGCATATTTCCAGTGAGATCAAGAGTTAATAATGCAATTTAATTGTTGTTCGTTCTTTGGAGATAATTATAACTGATTGGAGGGCTCGATTCACCGTTGCCTTGCACTTGAAACCCTCCTTTACACCTAACTCAAGGTGGGATTAGGAGCTTGGGGCAGATGGGCTGGCCCTACCAGACCGCGCTCCCCCACCCTCACAGCGTGGGCACTGCGGAGAGCCCACCTCACCAGGACCCAGAGCCTGTCTCCAGTGCCCTCGTTGGATCACTCTGTGCTCTCGTATGTCACAAGATCTCCAAAACCTGTCAGATATAAGCAGTTCTGCAGCCACAAACCCCAGACCCAGCCCAAGCTCCAAGACTTTGCTTTGGGTCTACATCTTTTTACTGGTGCAGAATTAAACACGAAAGCAGAGAAGAGGTGTATCTAAACGATGCACTGATCCAGTCTCGTTCACAGCCTTTTATCCGTTATTGACCAACTTTTATTAGGCGCTAGAAAAGCAAACTGAGAGCAAAATATAAAAAGCAACCGAAGGAGCAAAATCAGCTGCTGCTTTGCAGCCCTCGCACGGGGAGGCACCGGGGCAGAAGTCTACAAACAGAGCTGTCTCGGAGGAATAAAAGTAATAAACGGTTTGCAGATCAAGGTCCTTAACAGACAGTTAATCTCGGTCCCTTTGGCTGGTTAATTCTCTAAGCCACCCATTTTCCTCGTACATTAGCGGGAGTTATCTGGGAAAGAAACAGAACGACCTGCGATCTACCTGCAGGACTTCGTTGTCAAGCCCACAACGTGTACTGGTATTTGCATGTGCAGCGCGTAACTGGGAGCCGAATGTTCAATGATACTTTTGTATGAATGACACTAGGAAAAAAAAATAAAAAAAAAAATTGTATCGCATTGTATTACCAGCCATTGAGGGCTCTTTTGTTTAGTTTGATAATATTACATGTTTAATAAAACACTGTTGAATTTTGATTGCATCTTGTGAGCACAGTCCTTTATCCTTTCGCCAGCTGGCTGATACAAAAGCTTATTTTCTTTTTAAAGACATTTTAATTCCCAATCTCCATCTCTCGCTCCCCGGGTGAGCGGGAGCTGGGGGGCGCGGGGAAGGCACAAAGCCTAGCCTAACACTGACCCCCTTTGGCCAGGCGCCGGGGGGTCAGCCCGGGATGCCCCCGGGACAAAAAGGGGGCACGCCGGGAGCCGGACAGATGCAGGTGGGGGTGGGAAGGTGTCGGTTGGGTTATTTATGCGTCTCAATGAGTAACAATGAGCAGCCCCAGCGTTCAAGCTAATTACTTCGCCTTGCATCAGCGTGCGAGCGAGCGGAGACGCACGCTGCACGTACAGCCCTGGCTCTTCCTTCGTATTTTTTATTCGCCAGTGGAAGCGATCAACAAGTTCACCTTGCATTAGAGCTGCATCGATCAGATTTGATTAAATCCCGAACCATGAAAAATTTCATAAACTCTCCTTCATGATCAATTTACGTGGAAACTCCCATTTCGATGCTTCAAGATGCTCAGGCTGTTTCCAGGGGCTCCTTCTGCACCTGAGGAGCTGATGTCTGACCTGCGAGCGTCTCGCATGCATCCAAGTACCATCGCCTCCCTGAACCCCCCTCTCTACCCACAGCAGGAAGGTTAGATCATGCTGATGCACAAGCCCTCAAACTCAACCGTCTCCACCAAAAAAAAATTGTTCAAGCAACTCAAATACGTTTTGGGGTTGAGCCAGTGGGGAATTACCAAGAGTCAGCCCAAGGCCAGTCCTCACAGGTCAAGAGAGCTCCATAGCGTGGGCAGGATCGGGCCCCTGGGAGCCCAACCAGACTTGGCCAAACCCCGAATTTGGCCAGCTTGCTGCAAGAATGGCAGCACAGCGTAGAAACATCTCAGTTCAAGCACTTAGAAAGGTCGCTCTCCAAATAACTCCTCCCTTTGTCCCCTCCAAAATCCCAGCAAGCCAAACACCCAGCAAGAGCTTCCACCCAAATTTTCCTGAGATAGGAAAAACATGGGCGAAACCACACCCTTCTCCGCTTTCAGCTCTAGTCCGTCTCATCAGCCGCCCATCCGGGGCCCGCGTCTAATATTTCTTGAAGTGAGAAAAGAGTTGGCTGGATTATAGGAATACAAATGGATTAATTTGGGGTGGATTAGACGCATAGCAAAATATAAGTTTGCCTTGTATTAGCATAACGGTGTCATAAAAATGTAGATTCGGAGGCAGAGATTATTTGTGGTACTGTTAATATGTTGTTGCTATAGCAAAAGATGTACACAATATTTACACTGTATTTGACCACATAAAACATGTCGTATACAGACACAATTTTTCATTAGATGAAAGAGAGCCAGAGGGCTCTTCACGCTGCCAGTGCGAGCGCTCCTGATTTTTTCCTTATTTTTTACCTTCAAGAACAAATACAGTTTTAAACCATCATTACTGTATTTGGAACAGTTAATATTTCATATCGTGACATCGCTGCTCAGAGGTAACAGGTTTAGTTGATTACTATTTGTTTATAGTGCTGGAGAAACCTGCAATCATAGAGAACATAAAAGGATTGCAATTAGATCTATTGGTTGAGAGCTGCACTTCTCTGACCCACTGTAAAGTGCTTCGCACTATCAAAGAGATAATGCCTACTTGCAGCTGGCACATCTGTACATAATAACACGGGCTACATTGACACAGCCACTAAAGACTGCCACTACCCTCTTTAACTAGAAGCAGAAAACAGATCATGCTTTTAAAGAGCGTATCAACAAAAACCCTTCCACGCTTCGCCAGAATTAGCACGCTCGCCGTTACGAGAAGCTTTTCCTTTTCGCTCCTGGTTCTTCAGAGAATGAAAACAGAGTCTTTAAACAAAAGGCCAGGGACACGTGCAGGCTTGGCATCGGGGAGCATGGTTTTCTTGGGTTGCAAGCTTGCATCAGGGATGAATTTTGCCCTCCCAGCTCTCTCTGAAGTGTTTCCCCAGGAAGGTAAATTCGTGGGAGGCTTACACCGGGATACCGTAAGGAAAACTGCTTTGCCGTCACGGGGTGGGGAGAACAGGACCCCATACCACCTTGGTAACTCGTGGAGACCCCAGCTCCTGATAACACCCATTTTAAAAGAAACCCTGAAGCGACTTTACATAGGCGTTCAAATGCCACTCAAGTTTAGGACACGCTTAAATATTTTCTCAGCTCCTGACCTGAATTGGCGAAATCTCACGGGGGAGCATCGTGGATTTACGCTGACCGGTCCATCCTCTACTGCCCCCTTCACGGATTTGGGAAGATGTTTTTATCACTGTTATTTTACGGAAAACTTCTCAGTCTTTCCCCTGCTGTGTTCACCATCCCAAGCAGGACCACGTGTTTGGGACGTAACCTTGTTCACCAAGGTGCAGAATTTGCTTTGTTGAGATAAACCCACCTATTCCAGTGAAACAGCTCACGCTGGAGTCTCACAGTGCCTTCACTGAAAACTTCCCATTTCTGTGGCGGCTTTAAGCTTAGCTGCATAATTTTATCCATCCTTTCTCCCTCAACGCCAGTGCCCGTGCCCCTGAACTGCTGCCCTGCTGAAGTGTGCTGTTCAGCTCCTCCCCGCAAAGCAAACACCAAGAGCGCGCAAACATTTCTCAGCATCGCGTTGCCTGCGCAGCACGCAAAACCCACCACAGGCGGTGGAAACCCTCTTGTTGACCTCAGCTGGCTGCAGGTCAGGCCTTGGACAAGCAAAACCGAAAAGAGCAAGGGAGAAATACCAGCAACAGGTTTTCACGTGCATTTTTCCGCACCTCCAACATCCGCGTCCCTTCAAAAATGCCTCGAATCAAGTCCTTGGACGAGACACAGGCTCAGCTCTGCCCCGCGCCGGGGGATCAAGGGCCACCAGCCCTGGCTGAGGATGTGAAAACGCTCCTCAAGCAGACACGTAACCCATCACAGAGGGTTTGCACCCATGTTCCCTCATTTCCATAGCACCAAGCCAAGCAGACATTTCAACCAACTGAAAAGCAATACACGTAAAACCAATATAGAAGGCTATATATGATAAAAGCCAAGGTGCAATGAAGCCCGCGGGGTTCCTCGCCTCATGCTACCACCAAGGGTAACGGCATGACACACCGAAAAAAGGGATCACCCAACTACATGGCTGAAGAAACGACCCCACCATGTCTCACTGAAAGCAGTAAAGGACTTCAGCTACAAGTGAAATTCCAAACTTCCATGTGAAACTGAGCTTGAAAGTCTGCAGTAAAAATAAAAAAAAAAAACAAAAACAAAGTTATGTTTGGATTTGGCCTCCTGGAAATATTTGACTGGGATATGGTCAAAACCTTTCATTATGATACAATTTAAGGTGGTTTTTTTTTTTCCAGTTTACTAAACTTAATTTTTGTGTTACAATGTAACTTACAGGTAGCAAAAATATTTTGACTACTATTGTATTATTACTTTCACCGTGGGCCAAATTATTTGGCTACTACTGTTATGTTATGACTGAAAGAGTCAAAAGCTTTAGCCGTTTATATTTTAACCTTATAATATGTAACAAAGCTTACAGTGGTGTAGTCAGGACAAATCCAGGTCCTGCTTCACTGAAATGAGAGACAGCAAGTACACCACACCAGAGCTACCGGGCAGCACGCACGCTACGGGCCACGTCACGCGCGATGCTCCAGCAGGACCATGAGGGAGCTGGAGAGCCTTTCGTGTTGGCATCTTGAGGCTACTTTGAATTATTATCAGCTCTCCCTAGTCCATCCCGTTTTCAGACATTGGTACTGGTAAAGGAAGGAAGCAACAACTGGGGGGGACTGGATTGTACCAGCTGTCATGATTTGGATCTAGGGTTTGGAAATTTGGTGCTGAAAGAGTTGGGGCTGTTCAGCCTGGAGAAGAGAAGGCTCCGGGGAGATCTTATTGCGGCCTTCCAGTACCTAAAGAGGGCCTACAGGAGAGCTGGGGAAGGACTTTTTACTAGGGCATGTAGCGACAGGACGAGGGGGAATGGCTTTAAACTGGAAGAGGGCAGGTTCAGATTAAACTTTAGGAAGAAGTTTTCCACTCTGAGGGTGGTAAGGCACTGGCACAGGTTGCCCAGAGAGGCTGTTGAGGCCCCATCCCTGGAGGTGTTCAAGGCCAGGCTGGAGGTGGCCTTGGGCAACCTGGGCTGGTGGGAGGTGTCCCTGCCTATGGCAGGGGGGTTGGAACTCTATGACCTTCAAGGCCCCTTCCAACCTAAACCATTCGATGATTCTTAAAAGTCACAGCTCCTGGAGTCCTACAACTATTAGCAATTTCAAGTTTCTAATTGTAACACTCTCTCATCCTCAGGGCTGCAAGGAAAATCTTGACAAGAAGCCCTAGAAGGGCCAACACGCAAAACTGATATAAAATAACCTGCGTGCCGTGCCAATGCATTTTTGTCGTCTTTGGGGAAAGCACCGCCAGACTCATTCTGGTTCAGCCTGGCCCTCGGCGAGACTGAAGCAGGTCTAGACCAAAAGTCTCATGGTTTGCATGAGGATAAAGCCAGGGTTTGTTGTTTTTTTTTTTTTTTTTCTTGTTTTACCCCTCACTTGTACAACCCCAACGCACAAAGAAAAAGCTCGTGCCTTATCGAGCAGATCATTTGTATTCCTTCCTCTGCCTCCCAGCGCCTTATCTCTCCGCTATATAAAAGTACATGTGGGATCCTGTCATTCAGAGTGCGTTGTTCGGATGCAGGCGTAAACACTGGCTTGATTACAACGCAGAAATACTACTCCCTACCAGAGGAAGAATTCACTGCAAAAATCATTGGGTTTGTTTTTGTTTATGTTACAGCGCTCCAGTAAGTGGAACAGCTGAGTGTTTATCCTGCTGCAAGGAAATTCATGTTGGTATTTGTAATAAATGGTTTACACTTTAAGGGATAAAAACAATTTTAAAATCTCTGGAAGGAAGAAAGGAAGAGATATGAAAATATCTCCGAAAAGTTTCCCGTATGCCCTTGCGTTTCCTTCTGCTGCCTTCTCCCGGGAGCCCCGAGCCATCGCTGCACGCTCAGCAGCTCCCGGTGTGGGGTGCACCGATGCCCAAAGCGGTCACAGCCTCACCCACCCCCTCACCAAAACTCAAACAGAGGCATGAGAAAGACCTCTCTGGACGTCGAGGGGCTGCAGGTTTCATATCATAAAGTCCCGTGAGTGAATTGGGCAGCCCAAGTTGAAGAGCACAAAGACCTCTTATCTGAAGGCACGCCGCTCTGATGGCTGCTGGCCTAGCGCTACTCCCAACCCAGAAATGATCTGAAACCAGAACTAATTGGATATATTCCCAAGCAAACCTGTTCCCAGGAGATTTCCAGCTACCTTCTCCAAGAAAACATGTGCCTAAAAAACCCCATTTCACGAGACCCCTCAACATCCAGAGCAAAATCAGCGAAACTGCTGACACATCTCAGAGCCTTTGCTTCAGCGGCCAGTCCGGCCCAAACCACAACACTTGGCGTGGGGTCTCCTGAGCCGTGCCTCTCCTCCAGCCACTGCCAGATCTTCTCCGAGACCCACCACCCTCTCACACAGGTTTCTGTCTGAGGACAGGGCACGTTATAGACGCGCAGAGCCTCCTCTGACGGGGCATAGGCGTTTCTTACCGGAGAGAGCCCAACACCCCCTTACCAGGCACCACGGACGCCGGCTGCAGAAGACGACGTGTAAATTCAGTGATTTTCCTCTGCTCTTACTGCTTTTCCAGAGAGGACCCCTGGGACCCTCCGAGCGGTTTCTGTTGAACACGCCGTGCCCAAACCGCTGAGGGAGGGATGCAGACAGGCAGCAGGAGCTGAAAAGTCCACCAAAATCACACGCATCTCATTTCTGTGCCGCTCCAGGTCTCGGGGGATAAGTTCTCTATAAATTGCAGAGTTAAATTCCCATTCACAGATATGTAAGCAAAGATTCCGCCTAATTGCGAGCCGTTTGCACTGTTCTCACATGTCTGAAAATGAGCTTTGCTCAATAGTATGTTCGGCAGGCCTCAAATATAAGAAAAAAAAAAGTTGTATTACTGATATTTGAAGCACATCGGCGCTAGTTACGCAATATCGTAAGGAACCAAACCCTTCAGCCCGCACGGATTTGTACCGGGGAGTTTGAAACATACAGTCTGAACGCCTGACATGGGCGTTTGGCATTTCTTGCAAGGATGAATTGCTTCAAAATTGGCTACCTGAGGTCTAAGCAATGAGACATGGTAATGATGCTGAAATGACGGTGGGAAGGAGGGAATCTGCTGATGGCACTGGAGTAGGAACAATATTATTATTCTCATTGTTTTGATATCACCAGCACGTTATCCACAAAATAATGGAATATAATGAAACGATTTATCCTGCACAGACACATATTTTATAAAGGCTCGGGAAGAAAGGACACAGTTCTAAATTGCCTCAGCTATTGAAATTTAGACCAACACGAAACACGCCAGAAATGACAGGAATTTTTGCCCACTTCTCGAAAACGATGAGGGTGCCCAGAGACACCGCAGAAGGATTTGGGCTCTTCCCTCATTAACTCTTCAGTAGAGTTTGCTTCTTCAGCAGACCCACAAGCGTCTTTTGGACAAGAGACCTGATCGTTCCTGGAGGGTTCCTGCGCTTAAAATCACACAAAGATGGATTTCTATTATAAAGGCGTAATCCACAGATTCAAAACCGTAACTCAGGTTGGCGGCACGAGAGAGTTACTCTGTAACTGTCCTTCAGAACATGGTTTTTAGCCCCAGATTCTGCATCGCTGTACCACACCACCCCTCAGCCTACACACCATTTTTATCTGCCAAAGAATATAACTTCTTTAAATACAAGCAAGCACCGATGTCTCCTATAGCTGTGGGACCTCGCTTAGCTAATGAAGGAAGGCTTAAAGGACGGATTTACTGGCTTTCTTCAATGGGACCCTGATTTGGGGGACTGTCCTATTTGAAATCAAAAACCTCGGGTTGCAAACGCTTCTGGGCAAGCCGTGCCCGGTTTGCAAAGAGTCCTTGCATTTCTTCAGCATGCCAAGGGGATAAAATCCAGCCTGAGGAGCGCACCGCCTTGCAGAAGGAAATAGTAGGCAGGCGCTTTGAGAAGCACGGGCACGCGCGTTACAGTGAGCCGGTATCGGCAGGTTATAGATTCCCTAATTCACGGAGTATGAAAGATCAATGAGTTACTTAAAAGACGGCTATTTGCTGCCACTCTGGTGGAGTTGCCCGTCCTGGATTTTATTCAGTAGTTATCAGAGGGCTATAAAGTTCTTTCCCTTTTTCTTTCCATCCTCCCTTTTTTTTTTTTTTAAGTGGTAGAAGATATTCATTTAAATAAAAGAGGAGCCACGACTTTTTCCATTGGTAATCTGGTCCATGTGTTCCCTGCAACTGAGCGTTTTCAGAAGGGCCTGACTGTCTGGGTTAATTGTTTAATGCTTTTAGTTAGAATTAAACTTTGCACCTGCTCTGACAGTGATAAATTAAATGTGCTCCTTTTCCAATACTGTTGCCCTCTTTAAGTAGAGACCAAGAAGTGTATCTCCGTTCTTTCCCAGCGTTTGAGGAATCTCTGCTACACTTGAGTGTAAACCAGTATAATTTGTCACTAGAGCTAGCGCCAATTAAATTGATTGCGTCGGACTGAACTTTAGGACCTCTAATGCAAGCACTAAGGGAAAAATGGGCTTTTTTCTGCCCATTTCCCCATGTGGCACTTAGACATAGCTCAACAGTGGAAGGCTTTCAAGGTTCAAAAGGGTTTTATTTTCAAAAGAAATGGGCATTGATCAGTTGCATTTAAAGGCAAAGATAATTCCAGAGCTTGAAGGCTGGATTTGTGTTTAAGGTCTAAATCTCTTTCTTTAACCTTGGGGGGCCAGTATAACATAAAAGCAACAAAGAGATTAAGATTACAAAGGGTTTGCAAGTGTAAATGATGCAGTGGTATTCTTCAAACACAACGCAGGCCGGCTTCGCCACCACGGCTGGGGTCAGCATTTGATCTGTTGATTTTACACCTGTAAAAACAACTTGTGTTTATTTGTCACTTCCGCGTTATCTTGGCAAATGTTTGGGCGAGAGCGCTCCCGCGCTGAACTCGCTCACGCCGGGGAGTTCCAGCTCGCCTTCTTAAAGCTGATTGAAAAGTAAACACTCTAAAAGGTCAGCCTGGCAGAGACAATACGAAAAGCCTTTTTCTTTGTCAGCGTAACGCAGCCCACGTGAAGGACCGGAGCGGTATGCGCCGCTCCAGCCTTAAGTCAGGACGTATAGTTTGGACGCCTCGGGGAGCTCCACGGACGGCGGGGGAAGGCGCTGGGCGCCCGCCTGCATTCGTTATGCAGCCCGCAGAGGCACTCTGCCCAGCAAGCCGTTGCCGTGCGGGTTGTAAATATGTATGCGGTAAGTAATTACCCTGCCGGGGGCTCGCCTTCAGCGGGCTCCCGATGCCGTCGTACCTCCAGCTCTGCGGAGAAGTGTCCTCCCCCCCCGCCCCAGCTCGCAGCCATAAGACGTCCCAGCCTGGGCAGGGCATCCACGTAGGTCAAGCCCGTGGTGACGCTGGGCTAGCTCGCCTTGGCAGGGTGCGTTTCCATGGCTGGGGCAACCGCAAAAATATGGCAAAAAGCACTTTTGCCAGCGATTCAGATGCCGGCAATTATCCCCATCCCCCTTTTCAAAAGGGGGTTGGCCAGTAGTCCATGCGAGCTCAGCAGAACCCTCCAGTTTGAGGCCAAAACCTCTTTCCAACGGTCTGTCAAATCTATTGACTGTATGAGGCATCCTCGCTTGTGAAGTCCCAGCCCCACTGAAGGGAAGCCCGTGCCTCCTGAGAGCTCTCCTTTTCGCTCACAGGGGAAAAAACCAGCTAAGTCTTCACCGTGCACCTGGGATAGACGTTTTGCTGCACGCGACAACCGAGTCCCAAAGAAAGCCAAAGCCGTCTGCGAGGTGGAGCTGGACAAGCTGGGGGCCACCAGGCAGATTTATGCAGCGCTGTATTAATGGGCACAAGGAAACTGTCCAGTTTTTTAATTGTAAAAGGGCACTGAGCAGACACTGTCTGCTGATGATATACGGGGAGAGGGATGTGCCAAACTGCGCTTTATTGATTCATGCAGCAGCAATCAAGCCCCAAACTGACTTAGGTGGAGGACACCACTGGCCAAAAGCAGCGCGGGCAGCATTTCGCTTGCGTACAGCCGCGCACAAGCTCGCAGCAGCAGATGCATCTCCGATTGATACAGGGGAGACGGAGCAGGAGGGGGCTGCGCTGCCACCCGGCTCAGTGCCGCCAGGCAGCAACGGGGACGCATCGCTCAGCGCTAATGGAGAAAACGAACTCGTGTAAAGTTTACCCCCGCTAAGGTACGCACGCGTGTAAAACTCGGGGAGTATTCCCTTGTGACATCCATTTTCTTGCAGCAACATACGGTTGGCAGTAGATGAGCGTGCACATACATATGTGCATATAATGGATATATATAATGGCTCTATACGTACATCAATGAATGCACGCCCGCATACGTTAGCAGGTGCAGGGTTGTTGACAGCTGTCTCACTTCTCCCGTATGGACACTCACCAGACTGCCCCATTCAGATCCCCTTTCTTGGGACAACTGTATTTTAAGCTTTCCAAGTCTAAGTGAAGTTCAGGTACCACCCCCCTGCTGAGACTCTGACCTTCAAGGCCGGTAACAGGCATAAGCAAACAGACGCCCACACGTGTAGGCTGTGCACAGCGCCCCAACACGCCATTACTCTCAGCTGAGCAGCACGGGAGCCACATCCACTGACATGAAAATTAACAACCCCCTAACCGGAACTCATCAGCTAAGCATAGGCTCCCAGAGCTGGGTGCAGATGCTCACAAACACGTACGCGTGGGGACAGCGCCTGTATCTGCATAGACATACCCAAGACCAGCTGCCCCAGCTGCCCCCCACCATCGTAGCTCCACTTGCACCAGCGCATGATCGGGCTGTGAAACATTTGTGTTATCACAAAGAGAAACGAGAAACAACTATTTCAAAGCCACCAGGCTTTTTTTTTTTTTTTTTCTTTGTTTTTGGTGAGACTTCTTTCAAAATCTGCAAAAGTAAGTAAACGTTGAACCAAGATAAGCTGCACTCGAAGCCCACACATGAGACAACTCCTCATGTCACCTCATACCGAAACTCTGCAGCGAAACCAAATCAGAGATCAAGAAGAAGCCATGCCTGAAACCTCCAGCTACCGAATTTACCAGCTGAAGAGAGTGCATCGTGGCTGACGAGAACAGTCGCGCTCCTGGGGGAAGACAGCAAAGGAGGGGCACGAAGGCCGGTATCCTTTGCCAGGCTGGGAAACTTAAGACACATGCAAAGCCGATTGCAGTTTTGTCGCTATTTTCAAAAGTGCAAGTTGTTTCAACAGAAGCCTAATCTGTGTATGTCTGGAATAGGAATGAATGGATTAGCCTTTCAAACCCTTCAAGATCAGGTCAAGATCATCCGAGCGAACTACAGCTACAACAAAGTTGAATTCTGCATCCGGCAACTTGTGTCGCAAACAGAACGTTTGCTTATTGTAAAAAGCGCCCAGCGTTAGCGTACCCGCTTTAAGGAGTCTTTTGAGGATAACTAAGAGAGAGCGAGATTAGTAAACAGTAATTTATGTACCCAGATACACGCTAGGCATTAGTCATCTGCGAGCGCGCTACCTGTGCCGGCTGGCGAGGGACACGGCCGGGCATTGTTTGAAAGCCCTCTCCTGATTACAGCTCAACAATGGCATTGTTTGGTTCGAACCGCAGGTATTTATGTTGGGCATTCAGTTTTTCCACTGTTCCTTGATTGGTTCTTTTCAACTGAGTCCCATTAAATTAAAGTTCCTTCGCCGAGCATATCAAAGTAACACTGGAGAATTTTTCATAAGCGTTACTTGACCCAGCTGGTGTATTTTCATGTTTGAAAATGATTTTCGCTCACAATGGGAATGGCTCCCGCTATTGTCAGGGAGGTGCTTTTGTTTCACTTGATGCCACTACCTAGCCCAAGCCTCAAGTGCCATCAAGATATTTGGCAGAGGTTCTCCAGAGAGCGTATTTTTTAGGCGGGGTTATTGTGAAAAATATCCCTAACCTGAGTCAGTCAGAAAGAACTGGAATCTGGGTCACCCTCTGCTCAAACGAGTCCCCAAGCCATCGAGCTGCAAAGGCCAGCGTTGCCACACGCCCCAAGACTGGCAGAAGACACAGTGTTCCCATCAGAGCCTCTTCCTCCAGAGGTTCAGTCTCTGGTGAGCAGCCTTTCTGGATTTAAAATTACAATTTATATCTTCCACTGAAAAGGAAAGGTCATTGCAAACGGTAAGGAAACCTTCCCTCCAGTTCCCAAGTGCATCAGAAAAACGTTCTCCGAGGATGAAGGTGGTAGAGCCGCTTAAAGCCTTGTGGAGCACACTCATTTCTACAATATGGGGCTGCTTACATTCCTCACCTTGGGGACAAAACATTTTGCTTTCTGGATGTGTTCATAACACACATGCTTGTGAAAATATGTAAATGTCTGGCTTTGTATTCCAGAGCAAGCCAGCAAAACTTCAAACACTTGGAAAATCATTTCTCCGCTGCCCAGTGCAGATGTATCCATCACAGTCTCCTACTTTTTTCTACCTCATGTAATGAACCCCAAAGTCCCCGTGGTTCTCCCTGCCTGACTAAATCCAGTCTCATCCCACACACTTTCCTACAGCAAACCCTTCATCTTGGCATAGATCCACCCTAAGTCCTGTAATTCTTCCACCTGCGTCAAATTTGTCAACAGACCATTTCCACCACTCGCGGCTCAGCCACGGCAGACTCTGTCTCTCACTTAAACTGCATTGCTTCTTCCCCAATCCCTTGGACCCAGTAGATGCTGGATCTCCAAGATCCTGCTCCAAAACACCTCCATTTCACCAAATAGCACAAAACCAAGTGAAAGCAGAGACCTCACAAGTGATTTTCATTCCCTTCAAGGTTCACCTGTGCTTCTAATATCCCTCCATTTCCAGTACATAGTTAAGCAGGTCACGGTAGCAGCACTGGAGAGATTTTAAAAGGATATTTTTTTTTTTCTTTTCCTAGTGGAGAGTTATAGGAATGGGAAAGAGCCACCCCCCATCTCCTCCTGTTATGTTCATTTTGGGGAGTTCGTTCAGTTAGCATTATATAGAGGCTTTTATGAGAACATAATTGCTGACATATGAAAGGAGTGGCAAACGCTCCAAAACCCAGATAAAAGTTTGAATCCTAACATTTTAGAGTTCCTCTCTGTCCCGTGTTCTGCAAAAAGCACTTTTTAAAATACTAATGACAGACGTGAGCAAAGTTGGTGAAACCCTGCAAATATCTCCTAGGAATATTCATCGAAATTTTCACGCACATGTGTTTTGGCCGATACTGAGTCACCGTTTTTGCTTGTTTCCCTTTAATATTCCAATGCAAGAATACATGATTAGGAATGGCACCAAAAAGAGAAAATTTCAAGTAAATTTGAGGAGTATTCCCAGAAAGCTAATACTCCCCACTTACGTTTCCCTATCGGCCATGGAAACCTGTCTGAAAGACTTACATTCCTGCAACCAAACGGAAAAATACCACGTACTCCATCCAGCTTTGAAGACAGCCTGTATGTCGCCATCCGAGAAGAAAGTGGCGTGCAGAGTAGGGAGGTCATACCCAAGCTAGGGTCTAACTCAATCTCTTCTATTTCAGCGTAGAGCCTCAACCAGGAGGATCCACACCTTCTCCTTCAGCTACCTGGTGACCATCTATTACTCTCTACACCCGTCATCCTACAGCCGCTCTGTTCTTGACTGAATAAGCTACTATTAGAGATGAAGCTGCAGGGAGGGACCCCTACGCATCCCTACCCTGGGAAAAATGAAGGGTAGAAAGAAACATCCACTGAGCCAAATTTTTGAAGTGTTACCAAAAAAATGACAGGTTTTGTTTAACCTAAATCTCGGTCCATGCTGTAGCACAAGTCATACCATACAGCATTCCCGCCTTGAAAGAGTGACCTTAGCGAAACCACAGCTAACGCAAAACCTCTGCCCGGCTCGGGGCAAGCGAGCAGTTGGCTGAGGTTTCTCCTGCTGTCTTTGCCTTGATTGCAAATGAGAGACGTGTTAAGAAAAGTGATTATGCTTAAATTCAAGTGGCTGAACTTCTTGTTGTGGTTCCCCCCCCCCCCTACTCTTTTCCTTTTTAAAAAAACATCCCTTAGACAGCTGAGCTAATAGAGTCCAACATCTTTGATGATAGTGATGCTAACACTAGAAACAAATTATAGTGTTCAGAAAGTTTGAAAGACTGAAAAGAAATGCAGAACGTGTAACACCAAATTTGCCTGTCAAGTACTTTTTTTATTACTGCTTGTTTCATTTTATTTTATTCTTAAAACTGATGTTTTTGCAGCTATCTGCCTCCCCATTGGAAATTCCAGCTTGGAGAATACTGATTTGCAACTTCAATCATCGCCTGACAAACAGTCCCCACTAAGTGAGAGCTGATCCATAACAGGTATTTCAAATTTTCATAAGTCACAACATATCACCCTGAAGTGAAGCACTTCATTCACAGGACGCACTCTTCTGAAATCAGCAAATATTTAATTTTTTTTTTTTTAATGCATAACGCCAACTTAATATTCTGAGTGCAAATGGCCACAAGCACACACCGCCAGCATCACCTGGGCAGAGCTCCTCAGAATTCAGCAGAAATTCCCTTAAATAAAACCAGCTGAGAGCCTAGCCGAACGTTTTAATGTAATTCCGTCTCTGGATTTCTGATGTCTTTTTTTAATTACCTTTTTATATGGTTTTAACCATATATTCCCTTATGTGATAATTTAAGTAAACGACAGGGGTTTGCTGCGAGACCACACGGTACGTACTGCGTTAACCGGTGGCTTGCAGCATCGTTGCTTTGCTAATACCTTCCGACGCTGATGGCTGCTTATTGTCACAAAACATTGTATTTGGGGCGCCCTGATTGTGTCCTCCGATCTCTTGTGTCCCATGCTCCTAAAGAAAGCCTCTCCGCGTCTAACACCAGCAATATCGCCACACAAAGACCAAGTGATACAGCCACAATGGCACCTCTACCCAGCATGGTCCAAGTTCATTTTCTACACTTTTTTCTCTGCCGTTTCCTTGGAAAAAATAAACGGGCGGGTCCGATCTTTCCTGCTCCACCAGATGACCCATTACAAGCTGCCTTTTCTCCTTGCAGACGGCAAAGCGAAACACCACCTCCTTAGCAGCCAACCTCAGCAGGCATAAGGCATGTAGTAACGCGTGCCCAGGTAGCAAAGCAGTGCGAGCTCCAGGGATAACCTATGTTGCTTTCCAGCTTTTTACTTGTGCACGGAAAAGATGGACTGCATAAAACACGTGCATCTGGAGAGTCACCGTGGCGTAGATGCCACCAAAGAGGAGAACGCAGCGCTGTGGGACATGCGTTCATCATGCCCAGTGCTACGACAGAGGTTGTCCCCCAAAGCTCAAGCCAAAGCTTCACTGTTTATAAAAGGATTATTGCCATTGCTCTTTTGGCTAGGCTTCAATCGGCAGAAATGCTCTTCCTGCACAGAAGAGGAAGTATTTCATCTCGGTTTCATTTTGTTGACCCGTCAGGTGTTTTACACAGACCTGCCTTCCAACAACGTGATGGGAACGTTGTGTAAATGAGAATTTCTGAGAAATGGCGTAAATGCGAATTGCCTAAGCCCTGCTAAATGTAGCTGTGAAATATGTCAAATTCAACAAAATAACGATACAGGGAGAATCAGGTGGTGTCCTGTTTTTATGGAGCTCATAGAGATCATCCTCTGTTCTCTGGATCTGCGTCAGGTTCTCACATCCTAAATTTCACATCAACTTTCGAGTTCAAACGGGCAGCATAACTCAGCCCAAACACGAGCACTTCCACCTGACTCTCTAACTCAGGCCAGACTTGCTTAAAACTCAGCCCAGATTCATCAAAAGGTTTGCAAAACCTCCGTGAACTTGGCCCAAGTTGGGATGTGTAATGGGTTTCAGCTGTAACGACTCTCACCTGGTTTGGGGTTTGCTCACTGAAGTTTTCCCACAGTCCCCAGTAGGGCTCAGATGGGAACTGCTGCTCCCCACCCATTTCTCTTATCTCTGCATCTTATAACTAATACTATTAAGCTAATGCATTTACTTTACTCTTCAGCCATGGGAAACAACCATCCTCCTACTACCTCTTTGATTTTAGTATCGACCATGAGAGCACAGACCTAAATTTGGATGTCAGAGCATACAGGAGGTTTGCATTACCCTCAACCAGGAGATTCTCATGAATAACAAAGGACATTTTTAGACCACATATAACACTGCATTTATTGTAGACGGGCTAATTCAATGCATGATATTCACATTTAGCCTAAAGGTGCCTTGAACTGGGTAAGTTCATAGCAATCACAGTAAGAGCTGCTTTCACCTTCGTCTCCAAGGTCTGTACGCTCCCTTAAGCGCCTTTCTAAGGATAACTGTACTTTGTGAGCTTACGCTATCTCATCTCTATCTCCCTGATACTGGGTGGTGCCATATAGCCATGGAGAGAAATTAAGCCTGAGCAGAGCTGGCAGGAATTCCCACCATCGCTCCAGTAGCCAAGCAAGTTCATTTAATGCTGCTCAGATGGCTCGATGCGGCAATTTGGCACGTGCGCTTAGCCACAGTGACTCAGTGCAATTACCAGAGTGTCCTCCATGCCCATGCTCTTCATGCTTACCGACACCAACGGCAATGGCGGAAAATTTTAAGGCAACGCGCCCAGTGACACCGGCAGACTTGCAAGTGGTCTTCCAAGCTTTTGAGCAGTTGCAAGCCACCACAGGGGAACAAAACGTACCTGCTCTGGGGGGATGTACGGGACAACTCAGTCTTCCTTTCCTCCCTGCGCTGGCTTTTTACTAACAACAGACACTAGAAGCACAAAAAAAACTTATTTGCGTTGCTGCTTGTTCTGTGTTTGTTCTAAGCAAGAAAACAAAAGGTCTAGAAAAGCAAATTAGGAATTACAGGAAGGTCACCCGACAGGAATGGATAAAGAACAGACTCAAGGCAAACCACAACCCAATAAAGAATCACCCACTTCAGCAAACAATTTTGACTTGAGTGATTACATTCTTAAAACTAAAATTCATGAAAAAACCTCAAGTAATATTTTTTCCTGATGCCACACAGAGCCGTTTTTTAATTTGGTGGCGATTGCTTTGGGAACGGTTACACTTTTACTGAGGCGAACATTCAAAACCATCTTGGGTCTCTGCTGCAACATGGACGAGGCATCACCACAGCCCTTCTGACTCCAGAAGGGCCATGGGGTGCTGCACATGGCTTCACTTTGGACCTCAGACCTAAAGTCTTTCCAAGACGCTCACTGCAAACCAGCCGGGTCTTTCCAGCTCTTCCTGCTACAACCCTGAGGTCCTTTGGGCAGAAAAGTCCAGTCCAACAGGCCTCGCCGGCAGATGCAAGGAGGTCTGGTGAAAACCTAAAGACAACACCTTGCAGTCCCACCAGGTCATCATGAAAGATTTCTACGGGAGCTTAATAGAGATGAAATTATCAAGGATAATTGGCTTTTAGAGCCCAAATCAAAGCCTTATGTTCATCTTCCTATTCACTGAGTTGCAATCAGGCTAGAAAAGGGGGAAGAATATTTTTTTCCACAGGAAAACTAAGTGAGAGCTTGTCTTCCTCGTGCCGCCCAGACTTTCAGGACAGCATTACTCTTCCTCACAGGGACGGGAATAGCTTATCCTTATCACTTTTCTGCAAGAGATTTCCACAGGTCCATTTAAAAAAAGCCGCATATATTATCGTGGGACCTGCTCAGGAATTTTAAATAAGACCGAATTTTTTCCAGCACCTAAAAGCATATCTGGAAAACCATTATCTAGGAGAAAGTATTAATTTTTCTGGGAATATTCACATTTCTACCAGGAAACTGAAATGAGCTCTTTTCTTTTGGGCCTGTTCAAACTTCATCAGAAATATGCAGATGGTCAGAATGATCCAGAATGGTTCAGCATTTCCATTGCCTTTACTATGGCGAGGCTTGGCTTGGCTTGCTGCGAGCCGTATTTTCTACTCCAGACTATGAGTGCCACCTGAGCAGCCTTTGGGGTCAATCAGGTGGAATATCAAATTGCAAGCATTAAATGTTTTTGTGTGGGGTTTTTTTTTTTCCTCTCATAATTAAATTTAAATTTGCGTAATGTCTTCTAGAACAAAAAGCGCTGAATCTGGATGAAAGCAAAATTTAAAGTTGGGCATTTACTGTGAGATGGCCATTCTCGGTTTTGTTCAACTAGAGCTTTAGTCCTTGCACGGTTTTTCTAGGAATTTTTTTTTTCCCCCATAGAAAACACCATAGCTTCCAAACATCCATTTTTGTCAGCTCTTTCCTTTTTTATGATGTTCCTGAAGGCAAGACGACCTGTCCCACAGAACATATTGTTTGGACCAAGGCGCAGATTCTGCATGCCCACTTCTCCTAGCTCTGCTCGTTTCCTAGCCTGTTTGTACTCAAGGAATCACAGAGCCGTTTGGTTGTAGTGACCGGGCGCAAGAAATATATAAACGTTCAGACAAAAGGGACGGAGCCAGTAAAAAACAAAAACATGCATGGTTCCTGCAGTGCAGGAACTCAACACGTTTCCAGCTGAATCCAGCTTTTTATGCTTATCATCTACGTTACTTGTTTTCACTTTTGTTCAGTAAAGTAGAGCCCAGACTAAATAGAGGAACAATTATACTTGGAAAATATTTAAAATATTTTTTTATCTCCTATTCGGCCAACCCAAATGTTTAACATCTGATATTTTTAGCTGGACGCTTTTTTTCTTACCTCCCCTCCACCCCCCCATACATTTAGGTTTCAGGCATCCGTCATCTTTTCTGGAGGAGGAAGGCTGCCACGTAACGCACGGGGCGAGGTGTAATACTGAAACGCGGTACCTCCTCAGCACGCGTGCAAGTCAGAAGGCAGCAGAAGCCAGGTTTCAATGCAATACGTAAACAACATATTTAATATGTTAAATAACATAAATAAGATACGGCCAACCAAGTGGGCTTCCTGCCTCCGAGGTAACCAGGCTCAAGAACCCTTTTCTTGGGAAACTTAGCTGTGCTCTTAGGATTTCTAAAGAGACTTAAGATTTCTAAAATACCCTCAAGTTCTGGGTGTTACAGCAGGATTTTAAGAAAGGCCAAGTATTTAGCGCTCTGTTTGAAATCAGGTGGGAGTTAACAGTGGTTCTCAATGCCCTTGGCTGGGAGCCATCAGCAGCATGGGGCCCGGACGCCCAGGGAGATATTCCTGGAAAAACACCAGCAATTCTCCCTCTTGACCTGCCTGCAGTCCCAGAGCTGCTGGCAGGGGCTATGGCACACGGAGGGGAGCACATCCGAGACCTTCACCCTCTCCACCCGAGGTCACCTCCATCTACATGTGCAGAAGGGAGCGGGTTGTTGAACATGTTAAAAGAAAAAAAAAATAAAACAAAATCTAAGCTTTTCTGGAAATTTTGTAAAACCAGAGAGAGCTGAGAAAAAAAAAAACACCACCAAACAAACATAGCTCCAAGTCCAGGCTCAAACATCAGGGCTCCAATATTAGGCTGACTATTGACCCACCACTGTAAAACGTTGCTGCTCTTCACAGTTTTTAAATAACGTACCCGTGGCTTCCCGAATCCATCAGGCCCGGGAGCCTAAGTAAAGTGCTAAAAATGCAAATGGCTTTGAAGCTGCATTAATGTGTAATAAGATGGTCACTCAATGTTAAGCTGTCTAGACTTATGAATAAAGTCCCCTTAAATTGAGCAAACCCACCTGGCAAATAAGCTCGCTCAGGAGCCCTATCTGCACGTTACATCTCAGGATGTCTGGCTTCCTCAGACCTGTGCCAAAAAGCCTTCCTGCAAACTCCCCGATAGCCTCAAAACTTCAGGGGTTTGCGGTCCCGTTGAAATTTTGCAAAGGCATCTTGAAATTGCAGGTTGAATAGAACATGGGAGCTGAAGGGAGATTTAAGAAATACCAAAGGGGGGAAAAAAAAAAAAATAAATGGAAATTAACCCACACACCCCCTTTTTTAGTTTTGTTTTGTTTTTTTAAACCGTCAGACACTATTTGAAATTACCCACAAAGAAAATAAGATTGAACTCTGCAGTGGATCCCAGGAGCGAGGATTTTTCGGGATGGACAAAAATTATCACCGCACTGAAATCATTGAACAAATCTATCACTTCTTCACAAGTCTAAGAAAAAAAAAAAAAAATCAGCTGTCAAGAAATAAAAAGACCTTCTTCAACAACTGATAGGAGCTTGTGTCCAGAAGTTCATCCAAATATTCATACGAAGTTCACATACATACATTCATACACACTCTCCGGCGTTTGCTCAGGAGGGACCATTAAATCACAGGAAGATGGGAACTGAGGCCCAAGTACCTGATATTTCTAAGCCGGTCTGTGATTAAAAACCAAAAAAAAAAAACCTTGTTGTGAAATGTGAAACATATCTGTTTTTCCTTTAGACGTGCGTGAATGAATGTGGCAGTATGCGTATGAATGTTGATGAGATGAGGTTGGAGAGCTGAGGGAAGTCTTGAGGGATTACTCAGTGGTAGGAAGGAAAGAAAAAAAAAAAAACACCAAACAAAAACCCAAAAACTATCAAAAACCCAAACCCTAGGATTTCTTCCTGCAACATATGGCAACAAAACAGAGCACTGCATAACTTAAGCCCGCTCAAGGTCCTCGCTTTCATTCCCGGGCCCTGTTTTGGGGAGAAATAACACAAACCTGGTTCTTTTTGCCCATTCCCACTTCTCCCTGCCCTTTCCTTCCCCGGTCTGTTCCACGCTGCTGAGCCCCGCACCGTTTGCTCTGGCTTTGAAAGGACAAGAAAGCGTTTTTAAGTAACAGAGACACTCCTGAATAAATTCTCCCTTGGGAAATAAAATACGTGAACAGGCACTCCATGTCACACGTGGTTTATGTGCCGCACGTGGAGCCAGGCTGGAGCCCAGGTCCGCGTGGGTCTGCCTGTGCAAAGCCAGCCTGGGTAAAATCGATAGGGGGGTGGGGGGTGAATGAATTAGAGCAGATTCTGCTTGTAGTCAAACTCAGACAGATAAAAAAAATAATAATAATAAAAAATAAAAAATGACAAAAATTACAAAATCACAAAATAAAAAAATAAAAAAAATTAAAAAATAAAAATTAAAAAAAATTAAAAAAAAACAAACCTCAATTGAAAATATTTTGGGGCCAAGACCAGATGCTCATAAAACTTTGATAAACGATAGTATGAAATATGCACGTGGGGGCTGGTTTGGTAAAGCTTCATTCACATTCGCCTACTCCCTTCCTCTGCTGCCTCTTCGCAAACCAAAACATGCAAGCGGAGCTTTTCAATCCAGGGTGGGTTTTTGCCACCCTCCCACCTCCTTTTTTTTTTTTTTTAATTTTTATTTTTATTTTTTTTAAACACTTTGAGGTGCTCAGACCCAAGCTGGTCTCTCCAAGTCCCACGCCGTGGGTCTTTTCATGGCCACTCTGCTGATACCAGTCAGGACTTGATAAACAACAAACAGCACCTGCGTGCAGAAAGCGTGGTGGAGCTGGCAGTATCGGTCCAAGAGGAAAATTTTTCCATAACAAGCCACTCCTCGGGATAGGTTTTTCGCTTACTGGTTCCCAGACTACAGCATCTCCTTTCACGCCTCCTTTCCTGCTGCACGTACATACAATTAAGGTCCTGGGTGTCCCTGCTGCATCCCAGAATGCCATGGCCACAGGATGAATGATGCGCAATTTGGAAAGCTTCCATTTTTTTACCCCAACTTGGCAGCGCTGCGAGCTCAGCAGCGTGGTGGAGGACACGAGGTCCAGCCCGGAGCGGTGCAGGGCTCCCCGCCACCACCAGCATCACTGTCTCCCGTGCCGGCCGGCACCGGAGATGATTGGTAACGCCACCCCGGGTAGTTCAGATCTCAGCAGCTCCTCTGCTTTGAGTGGCCTTCCTGCCAGGCCGAGGTTTGCCCCCAAAACTTGGCTCAAGAAATCAAACAGGGGTCTTTCCAATCAGCGCACTTGGCCTTAGCTCAGAAAGACTGTCCTGGCTTTACAGTTACAGGAGCAACTAAATTCACACAGCAACATAAGTTTCCCCCCCCTCCATCATCTAGAAAAAGTAAAATCCAGCCTAAAAAGTCCGGCTTCACAAGAAATAACGCTTTCTTTAGCTCCTTACCCACCAGCTAAAGCCACAGGTTCAATCCCAGACCGGGACAGCATTTCAAGAACAGCTACCAGCAGCGTACTGCTGGGCGGGGATGGAGGTGGGATGAGTTGAGGTCTCTTCTCCTGAAACGACCCCCCCATAAACATCATCTACGCAGGGTCATCAACTCATGGCCAGGAAAACATCTGCCAGGGGTGGGCGTAGGGCCCGGGCTCTCTTCTCACTCGCTGTGGGGTGACGGGAGATGGCGTCTATGCAGGAGGTGAAACGCCTGGCCTTCTGCCCGGCATCTGCCTTTCCCTTTCTGCGGTCGCAGCTATGGCTTTTGTTTTTAGATTTGGCAATTTTGACAGTTAAAAACGCTTCTATTAACCTGGAACAAAACCCAAGGATTTTTTTTTTTTTTTTTTTTTTTTAAATTCAGTAAATTGAAAAACCCTGCAAATTGCTTCAGGTTGATGATATATTGATTTTCTAAAATAATACTGATTATTCCAATAAAATTGAAATCAATTTTCAAACGAAAGCCTTTTCAGGAGCAGACAGATTTAACAGTATACACAACAGGCACTCACTCACGCGACAGGAGCCCCTTAGAAAGAGGTCAGGGGGAAGCGTTTGCCCCGTTCCCCCAAGGAAGCCAGGCTGGAATGGCACGTCCCAGCAGGTATATGATCTGGCAGATATATACGTATATGCCCCAGCAAAGCAGCACGGTCCTGTGACCAAGATGGCATAACGGAGAAAATCGGAACCACCTCTGCTCTGTACTGGCTACAGATGCTCCGTGTGTCTGGGTGGTCCCGGCAGCCACTTTAGGAGGAAAACACCTCCTGAAGTGACACCAAATATCTACCACAGAGTCGGAGAGTCAAATTTTCCCCTGCAACGGGTCCAGCGTGTCGGGCTGCCTATGCCCTTCCATCGGCAAACCTACGGCAGCATCGGTGCGAGCTGGACGTAGCCGTTCCCAGAGCGGCACCAAACGCTGTACGCCATATCTGCTAATGGAAAGGTCACAAAGCAAA
>NC_138907.1:4922539-4928503 GCF_965231255.1 Vanellus vanellus
GTTTCACAAACAGGAGCGTAAAATGACTGGCAACTTAACAGTCCCAGGTCTCCTAGAGGATCCTGCCGGCAGGTAGCCTTGCTACCCCCTTCCTAGCACTGCTGCTGTCCCAAAAAGCTGTGAAGGGTACAAGAAGACCTCAGCTCACCGTTTCCAAGGTCTACAAAACAAGGGTGGAAAGGAGAACAAGAGTAGAAAGAGTTGCTGTATTTACAGGAGAAACACACATCCATTTTCTATCTTCTTTCTCCCTCCCGTTTCCCCACCACCCCTAAGTACACATCCACACAGCCATTCTCCATAGGGCCCCCACGTTGGTGCAGCAGGAGAGGACCACACGAGGCTGAACAAGCTCCATCTCCACAACCGGAGCCGCAGGTGACACACTTCCCGAAAAAGTTAAGGGAGCGCAGGGCAGGGGGAACGCGAGCGCTCGAACAGATTGTTCATTTCAACAGACAGATTGTCCCTTGCTATAGTTTTCTGGTTTGAGCTCCCTGCATTATATTACAACCCAAAATAATAATATTAAAAATAATTATGCTTCGTAATATATTTGTAAACCCGCAGGAAAACAAGTCTTGACTCCCAGCAACATGGTACATAGCCCCTTTAATTTTCCTTTACCTTCCAATAGGAGGCAAAGGACCGGGATTTAAAAGGTGTTTTAAAATTTTGAAAGTAGGCAGGGGGCATATAGTGTTTTGGGTTGGTTGTTGGGGTTTTTTTGGTTTGGTTTATTTTACTTTTTCTTTTCTCTTTTTAACCACAACGAAGTGGGCCAGGTCCAATTAAATCCTACAAAGACCATCTCTGCATCTCCTGCACCTCAACGTCTTTTAAAATCTACCCGTAAGCCTGGCACTGGGCATTCACACGCCAGTTCCACCAAAGTCAGGGCAGGCAACATCTGAGGACAACGCTGGGAATTAAACAAAAGGGCTGAGACAGACCGAGGGATATTTCTCAAGTCACTGACCATTGAACCCAAGCCCGAAACCTGAGTTTTCATTACACGAGAAGCCTGTCAAACAAAAAAAAAAACCCTCCTCCTGGTGGTTAGACATTTGGAGACAAGAAGTACTTCTAAAGCGGCAGTGATAAAGCTTCATCATTGCACCATATGGACACCATATTTGAGAGACTCCAGCCCATCTTGCCATTTCTGATTTATCATCTGGATAGCAACCGATGGGGGTCCTCTGTTACACCGACCCACCTCATTTTACCCATCCCTTGGACAGACCCGTAGCCACCGCTATGCCACCTCCACAGCTTCTCCCCCAAACCCAAGAGCTGAAATCAGCCAGTTCACAAGAAAGCAGACGCCTGCCTGCTCCTGCCTCCCCAGCAAACGCCCCCCGTGCTGCTAGACCGGAGACGGCCCCGTGAGGGACCCCCACCCAGCTCCTCAAGCTGGAGAAGGCAGGCGACGACACATCTCCTCTCCACCTACTTAGAAGCTTAATTTCAGACAGTCTTTTTTTTTTTTTTTTTTTTTTTCCCCTTTCTTTCTTTTGAAACCTTGCCTTGCGTTTCTTCTTTTCACTGCTTCATTAAAGTTACGTCTCCGGCATAAAGAAGGCATCGCTGCTAGGAGGAGGGCAGGCTTGTAAATGGCCTGGACCTTGAGCTATATAATGCAGCAAGAAGTATTTTAACAGTGGTTTATATCGTGCACAGAACAACACAGAGCAAGCCAGGGGCAACACACTGGGATCCTTTAAGTCAGCTCTCTTTTCCCCCCCCCCCTTCAGCTCCTTAGAAGTTAATGATTTAGCATCGCGATTTTCCAATAAGAATTATTCTCCAAAACGAGCAGGATGTCATGTAGAGTCAAAGTATCCTGCTTAAGCCGGGCAGCCAACCTCGCCCTGGATATTTAACCATTTCCCCCCATTCCACTCTGAAAAGCAGCAGCCAGGCACAACCCCAAATACCTGTAACGTGCACTCGGACGCTTATATGCATATGATAAATTTGATATATGCATATGATAAATTCGATAGACCAGTAGATGCTAAAGGGATCGATAGACGCTGAAGGGAATGTAGTGTTCGGTAAATCAGTCGGCAGAACTGATGGCGCCGATCAGAGATACAACAGCGATAGCATATTTGTCTGGTTTGGTAACAGTCTGTCTTTCCCGCTGAATAACAGCAATATTTATATGAACTATCCGGCATGACCCTGTTACACACTGTGGCTCCCCTGACATCCCCGTACTTGCTATTAAACATGCATAAAACTCTTCATTTCATCATCATCATCATTTTTCTGTTCGTTTCAACTAACTGAAAACATTTCACCCCCCGGGTATAACTACAGTGCGTTTTTCTTTGCAGACCGCATTTTGTGAGCTATCATCTTTAAATTCCCACTTTGCGTTCAGATTTGCAGTTTAATCCCTATTTGGGGCAGTTCCGCTCCCAAATGGCCAACACACGACTCATGGACATCGGAAGGTACCAGTTGTTTCCCATCCTGCTTTCAAATATAAATGTAACGCTTTCTTCTTCTTCGGCGATCCAATATACCCTTTCCCATCAATCTCTGGGGCTTCACCAAGTTTTTCTACTAACTTTAACACCCAGACACACGAATGCGTTCTGCATGCGCTGAGGCTACAGAGTGAAGCCCCCGACGTTCAAGCAGAAAGCAATTCCCCCCAAACATTAACCACACCGAACATCCAGGTTTCGGACGGGTCTGGGCTGGAGCGGCACCATCTTCTCCTTCCCGGTCTCACCAGCAAACGTTGCGTGGAATTAATTGACAGAAGGTTTTGGGCAGAATAATATTAGCTGCATTTGGCAGCCTCTCCCACTTTTAAACTGACTAGTTTGGCCAAAAAAAAAAAAAAAAAGGGGGGGGGGGATCAGATATTAAGTTTCATCCTAAATATTAAAACTGAAAATGAGGGAGCTTTTTTAGATATGGCATCGGTAGCTCTTTGTAATTAACCTAGCCTCGTCCCCAGAGAAATCTGGGTTTAATTTAATTTTTAGGGGGATGAGGAGCATTATTTATTGGTTTCTTTCAGGAAGGCTGTGGGCAAGCACACCAGAAGCAGAGAGTCAAATTTTTTTTTTTTTTTTTTTCTCATGTTGGTTTTGGAAGTTTAAGCATGGAAACTGGGATAATGGATGGGACGTAATTTAAAGACAAAGATGGGGGATGCAGACCAAACAGGAAGAGCCAGAGACCAAAAAAAAAAAAAAAAAAAAAAAAAAAAAAAGCAGAAGGATGCAAGTGATGCCAACAATTAGATATTATCTGAGCTACATAGTCCACGATAGGCAAAGATATTGAACCAGATTCAACCGCGTCCCGAGATGTTTGGGAATACATTAGTGCATACGTTGCACATGTATCATATATTCCCCTCTGCTGGGGGCTGGATGGCTCGGCTCAAACTATATGAACCCAGGCATGGGTTACAAGGGCTCAGCAGCTCTGAAAATTAAGTCTGGTTTGGGGGTGAAACCACAGAAGGTGTAAGAGGCACAATGTTAAGGCACCGGGCGTCTGCAGCTCTTACCGTGGGCTTTGCTTTCCAAGATTGGGAACCTCATCCCTGGCGGGAGTGCTACAAACTCAATTTAAGAATGAGATGCTTTTTCTGCGCTGCCTTCTAACCGGGATGGAAAAGGGCATTACAAACAGCCTCAAAACATATTTAATTTAGTGGTGAAGAACAAACGTGAGAATACTTTCAAACTTCTATTTCAGTATTTCCTTACAAATAGGTATCTATATTTGTAATACGGCCAAGGAGAACCACAGAGGGTTTTTTTTCACCTCTTGCAGAGCGAGATAAGAGCCGAATCAACCCAGATGTTTTGCAGGAAACCTCAATTTATTACTTACGCAAAGCCTCGCACAAGCCAACCACGATGCCTCGGATTTGTTAAAAGGGCCAGAGCGGGGGATCTCTTCTGGTTTGCAGGTTTTTACGGGCGGCGGTACAGCTCATTGCTTAGCTGCTTCCTACCCGAGAGGGGACCTCACCCATGGCAAGGCAGACATCATCCCAGCTCTCCTCGTCAGGCCACTATATTTATAGAAGACTTGCACCCAGAGGATGAGCCAAACGAGAAAAGCAGGCTCCTTCTTCTGCAGGTGCTATAATTGTGCCTGCAAGTGCTGCCACTGACACTTCTAACTTCTAATTAGACTTACAAATCAAGCGCGCCGGGATGCCAACATGGTTTCCCAGCCTACAATAGCTGTTGCGCTCACCGTATTTCATGCTCAGACCCATTGGGATGGGACCACGGCGCCAAGGCAAGAGGTCTGGGCAAGGCTGCCCGCGCGAGCCAAGAGCTTTTAGAGGGTCTCGCCCCCACCCGGGAACCGCTTTTGCTGCCGCACAAGAGATGTGCCTATGGCAGCGCAGCAATCCCAAGCCCAGCACGGAATTTGGGGGGTCCGGTTTCCCTTTCCTTAGGGGAATTCATAGCCCTTGGTACAACACAAGTCAGACGATGCCATCCCTGGCTCTAATATTACCAAAGCTCTGAGCATCCCCAGCTCCCGCTTAACCCAGTGACTGCTTGGCCCCTGCAGAACTGGCCTGGTGACAATAAAAAAAAAAAAAAAAAACACAAAATAAATAAATAAATAAAATGCTCAGTTAGAAGAAGGGGAGGGTTTCAAGCAATTCTTCCTCTGGAAGTTAAAATGCCCAGAAATAGACTCTTAAAACTAACATGACTTACTCAGTGTAAATATTATGTTTCCAAGGTCCAAGTCTGAAACGTTCAACTTTATGCCGTTTTCATTTATATATATATATATATGCATGTTTATAGGATACTTTATATTCTCAAGCATCCCACGTGACGGCCCCATCTCACTGCGACGCACAGCCATAGAGTGGTTAGCGATGTCAAAATAAAAAGAAAAAAAAAAAACAAAACAAAAAAACAACAGTGAAATCAAAAGGTCACTTGCATAACTGTCAGGGAAAGCAGCGGTGAAATGATTTACAGACGCAGGAAATATAATTCGGCAGCAAGGAATTCCTTTGGCAGTTAATAGAATTAATTCAATGCAGCCCATCGCGGGTTTAGAGAGGGAGCCCTCCGTGAAAAACAACTCTTTAGGAAGAGGGATTCAAGGCCAGCCGAGCAACTCGAGTGTGTATTTAACGGCTAACCAAAACCTTTTGCTTCAGGAATGAGGTGGAGAAGCGAGTCCAGAACCGGAGGATGCCCAACGCCGCCTCCTGAGCGCCCCTGGCTGCTGAGCCCCCCCCCATCAGCAGCACCCAAAAGCCGACGGGTACCACGAACCCCATCGTGTTGCCCAGCCAGGATCCATCCGCACGGCGTGTCCCGGCAAGGCGGCTTCTGGAGGCAATCCAGTTGTTAAGTTGTTAAAAGGCGCACGTGCGGCAGGGAAAAAAAAAAAAAAATAGTAAGCACTTTAAATAGTAATAGTTTAATAGTTCTTTCATTTAAAACTGCATCTTTAAGCGCGTAACAATATGTCATTTTCTGTACGTCCTACAGTCCAAGTACAAACCCATGTGTGAGCGCAAGCTTAAGTGGCATTTAAAAATAGCCCTCGCTATTACTGCTAGCACATAATAAATTAATGATGGAGCATTTAGCTCTGCCTACAGCCCGACAACCTTGTTTCTGAGCGAGCAGGACACAAGCTGGAAGTAACACAGAGGAGCGCCCGGGGAGGGCAGGCTGCCCAATTCAGGAGCCTGCCCCCAAAAACCCTACCTTGGCCAAATAAACAACCCCAGGAGGTCAGCGAGAGACCCCACCTGTACATCCACCCTTCCCGAGCCATTCTTCCGTGCAGTGACACCCATCATCTTATTTTATTTTTATTTTTTTCCCCTTCCTTTCAGCTTTGAATGGCAATTAGGAAAAGGTTAACCGAGTGCCTTTCTCCCAGGAATCCTCTTCCTCCTTTCAAAATAACAGCGTTAGGCACAAGAAAATC
>NC_138907.1:4928703-4998703 GCF_965231255.1 Vanellus vanellus
GGGGGACTGCTGGTAGTAACAAATGTCTCAAAGCAGAGGCACGCCGGAGTAAGTCTTGGGAGATTAGAAGGAGATTGAACGTATGGGAATTGTTATTGCGGTTTTCGCTCTTTATGGAAATAGCAACACAGGTGCCGTCTACATTTAAGGTGGGGGATCTACTTCTTAAAGAAAAAAAAAAAAAAAATTAAAAAAATGGTATTTTCCTTGTGGAAACCAGGCTGACAGCAAAACCTAACCAAGGTTTGGAAATGACAGCCTCCATCCCGCTCCCGTATTTCCTTATATCAACCCAGATAAGCTTTATTCAGCTCCATCCGCATACCCTGGCAGTTGCTGGCATCACACATGAGCGTATTTGTGCCAAATGTAAATAAAGTTCACCCAACACACACAGCCTCAAAGCATCCGAGATTTTCATCGGGGCTTCAAGACTCATTGTTGCTGAGCCTCACGCTGCTCTTTCAAAACAAGGGCCCTTTTCTGCATCTCGCTCAATGATCTACAGTCCTCTAAAATCATCTATTTATTTATGCTCTATTCTAGGATTTGCCCTCCGCGATAAAAAAAAAAACAAAAACACCACACACACAAAAAAAAACCCACAACACACAACACTGCTTGAATTGTGTGGAAATAACAGGGTTGCCTGGCCCGCTTTGTGGAGGGTAGATAAAGGCAGGGCAAGCCGAAACGATTTTTAGTTGCCCGGCACCGAACCTGCAGGGGAAGAAAAGGAAAAGCCAAATAAAGTAAGGAGATGGGGGCTTCGTTGCCAGATTGGACCTGCTGCAGTGCTTGCTATACTCCAGAGCACATTTTGGCTAAGGTGAAGGGCCAAATCAGAATACTTCAGGTAAAGCTGGTCATTATTGATTTTTGCTTCTTGATTTAAAAAAAAAAAACAACAAACCAACAAACAACAACAACAAAACAGAACACTTTGCTAAATACGCCCATTTCAATGTGACTCTCACTGAGAAAATTTCCTCAGCTCCAAATGAGGCAAAAAGTCATCCCAGAATAGCCAAAAGCGAGTCATTGAGGACGTTCCCCTGGGTTGCGAGAAACCCAGTTTCCAGCCCCTGTTTTTGCCCGCCCGACCCAGCCAAGGGCAGGCAACTGTTGGCCCTGCTGCGACCGGCTGGGAGCCGGGATGTCCTGCCTCTCCCCGAGCCTCATATAAAACACACCTCACCTTTATGGCACTTCCATGAAAAACCCTCCTGGCTCCATCGCCCATCACACCCTAAGTTATGAGCTTCAGGAAAGTCACTTGAGCTTGGGGTTTTCTAACCCACATCGGTGACATGAACGACACTTATCTACATTAAAGGTCTTTGCTCAGTGCTTAGGGAAAGTCTCTGATCTTTGGAAAGCTGCTACAAACAGTGATCGTATATGATTTTTCTCTATCGCTCCAGAAAGCAAAGCCTGTATCATCCTTGCTCTCAACCCTCTTCTCCCAGGTCCAGCAGCTGCCCCCATCGCTCCTCACGTGGATACCCCACAGGGGATCCAACCCAACTCAAACCTCTCATAGCAAAGCCAAGTCAGGACCAGCCCTCATCTGTATCACTGCCTATGTTACTCCCAACGTCCTCCTCACTGCGAAAGAGTCCCAGTAAAGTGGCTTTCTCTTCTTGGCGGGACCACCTGGGCTTTCCAGGAGATGCTGGAGGAGACACCATCTATCTGCTTTCCCAAGCACGGTGAGAGCATGTCATCCCTGGTGCAAGTGCCACAGTACCACAATCTGAGGCCACCAGCCGGTGGTCAAGTGGCCCCAGATGGGGAACACATGAAATGGACCCGTGTCTCCACCACTCTCTGGTAGCGCCTCTCTCCCTGGCCTGGAGAAACCATATGATTTCTTTGCCTCTGCTCCCCGGTATGTAAGTCGAAGGATGATTCTGTTTCTCCTGTTCTTGGGCAGATTAATTATTTAATATTTGTAAAGCACTTCAAAGATGAGAAATGCTAAGCATTATTATTATCCACATCAGTCGGATGACGAGGGCTTTACCTCGTCTTTATAAACTTCCTGGGGAAAACCCAGGGAATGTAACAAAAGCCATCTCTGAACACAAGAGGTGGCGAAGGCGCTCGGCTCGCTTTCCAGTCCAATACATTCAAAACCAGGCAGGATTGGCTCCTCAGCACTCAGAGTTACACCAATATCTCTAAAAATAATGGGAATAATCAAAGATATCTGATGGCGTTTGAAGTCTGTCCCTGTCTTTTGCCCAGGAAGCAGCAGGAGGAACTTTGCTGGACCACAGAGAGCAGTGACATCCAAAGCATCCTGTGGCATCCAAAACACCCAAAGGCATTCAACAGGGCGGGGACATTTTCTACACCAAAACTGGTACACAGGAGAAGAAATAAGAGAAAATAAAATAGGAGCGCCCCTTCCTCCTCCTCACCTTCACACTCCACATTTGCAGCCCACACCAAAAGGTCCGGGAAGCCCACCTCACACTCCAGAAAGGACCTGTAAATATTCAAGCGGTGTTTGTCTCTTAATATCAGCACTCTTATTTTCCCAGTTTGGCCCGCAAGCTGTTCATGTGTTAAAGTACTTAGAAAGCGTTTTCTTTTCACTGTCAGACTTTGAAGTAAATAGAAAATGTAAATATTTTATTTATTTTAATGGGGAGAACCACAAGCACGGTGCTTCTGGATTACTTGGTGGAGTATTGCACCGAAAAAATAAATAAAATACAGTTTTAATTAGGCTTGAGGCTTCCCCCACCACTTCCCCAGCCTGAGGTTAAGTCACTGCCCTCCTTCTCTGCCCAAGTTTCCCTTCAGCCTCAGTTTCTCCCACCAAATAAAAAATAGTCAGTCTTTACCCATTTCACCACGCTAGAGCTCACATCTACGAAATACCTCAGCTAACATTGTTATTAAAAAAGCACGCGGGAGAATATCTCCATGAGAGTGCACAGGGATGTGCACGGAAACACGCTTTCTTTCATGGGGTGACAACCAGCTATGAACACAAATCACAACTATTTTTATCACAGAAACTATTAACAAGAGACAGAAACACCATACGCCGTATATTTCTGGGCTCTGACTGAATCTAACAAAGTGGAAACATCTTTCCTTTAAATATTTCCCAGTGCCTTACACCTCCAGAAACAGATCTCTTCCTCTGCTCAGTCTTGTACGAGTATTTAGTGCCATCCGCTTCACGCTGTACCGATGAATCATAGAAAGGTTTAGATTGGAAGGGACCTTGAAGATCACTGAGTTCCAACCCCCCCGCCATAGGCAGGGACACCTCCCACCAGCCCAGGTTGCCCAAGGCCACCTCCAGCCTGGCCTTGAACACCTCCAGGGATGGGGCCTCAACAGCCTCTCTGGGCAACCTGTGCCAGTGCCTTACCACCCTCAAGAAACATCTATTTTTCAAAGCCCCAAGCCCTTCCTCAGGTCTCCAAGTCAACAAAGCCACAATCATCAAGCTGGGCACCGTATTTAAAAATTGCACTTGCCTGCTGTAGTAAAACCATGGCATACTTTTTGATATGATAGATAATATTATTATGGTAGATGATACTATTATGATGATAGATAATATTTTCAAGGCAGAGCCTGTGGCCAGACCAAGAAGCAGCTGTTTAGAAAAGGCATTTCTGTTCAGGATGTCGGTTGTTTGGGATTACAGATTGCACGTCAGTGGGAAAAGCACCTCATCCTGGTGGGATCTCACATTTGCTGACACATCAGGACCCGTGGCATAGGCCTCTTCATCCTCCTAACAGTTAAGACACAAGTCTCGCCCGCTCAGAGGCTGGCCCTGGGATTGGGGGTGAGCATGGTTAGTACGAAACCAAAGCCCACCTCCGCACAGCTGTATGCGTTAAGGAAAATTTATGCCAACCTCCTCTATGTAGACGTATATTTTGATTTTCTCGTCATTTACGTCTGTGTATATACGGGAAGAGAAACGTATGTATGTGTGGTGGATTGGGCCGGGCTGGATACCCAACAAGGTATCTAATTTTTGAGATGTGGACTCATTTCACAGGGAATCCAGGCAATATTTACAAAGGGCTGGTGTAATGCTTTCTTGGGTGACCAAGCACTTACGAGGTGAAGGGGGCGATGGGGGAGGGGGTGGGGGGTGGTAATAAAAAAGACGGCTTATTAGAAAATTAAATAACTGTCCCTACGCTTGTGCACCAGGCTCACGCTCGCTCTCAGCCATTGCCCGAGTGAGCTGTTCTTCAGTGTGAGTTGTCACTCCAGTACTAATAAAATGTGATGGTCTAATTGTATTAGCAATTTCCCATCATATTATATTAATATGCATCATACTAGTATCCATTTTCACTAATGTGACATGAAAGGCAGTAATTTGATTACTTTTCCCTATGATTATGGGGAGGGAGCTTGGCCTTCTGGATGGGCCATACTCCGGGCAGCTGGAGCATGGAGCTCTCGGTCCTGCCTCTGCGCCCAATAGGCTGCTTCGCCTTGAGGAGGTCACCTCACCTTTGGGCATCTCGGTGCCACAGTTGCTAAATACACGGTTCATGAAGTTTGGGGGAATCTCAGGTAAAAGCAGATGTTAGACCTGCAAAGGATGGGCTGGAATAGTCTCCATCCATCCTGGTGTTTTCCTCTATTTTCATATTTTCCAAAATTCCTGACTACCATCTCTGTGAAAATTAATGGAAGCTTTCCTACAGCAAAGGTCTTATCTACGGCAGGTGCCTCAGCCCTGACAACGTACAGCAGTGATGCGCTCCCTGCTTATACGTTACGCAGTTTATAATACTTCTTTCCTCTTTTGTGGGCAAGCCTTTTAGAGCCCTTCTGCTATCGCATTCCTTCTGCTGTGGTCTTTAAAGAGGCAAATACAGATGCTTATAATTCAGAAGTGGCTCGTGTAATTGCACGCTTTGAGGATGGTGATGTTATTCTGCAGATTTCACTTCAATCCCAAGCTCAGGGTCTCTTTTCTTGCAGCCTTGAGCAAATACTATAGTACCAACGTGCCGGGGCTATAGCTGTAAAATGGAAATAATAATATTTTTTTCTTTTCACGCTTTGCAATTTTTTTGTAGCGGGGGCTGTCTTATCATGGCTATTTACTGCCACTAAGGCAATCTTGACAGGTCCAGAGCATAAACAAGCAAGCCAGCATCCTCCCCATACCAGCAGCCTTCAGAAAATACACTACAGACTCATGATGCATCCACCACTTCTTTTCCTAATTGAAGAGCTGACAGCACTGGAAATATTTCTGCAGGATCACTCACCAGAGCAGGCAAGGGAGGAGATGGCCCCAGGTAAGGTAAGATGCACACCCATCCTGGGCAACCTCAAGCTCGTGAGTTGACCGGGCAACCCACCCACTCCACAGCAAGGACTTCTGTTAAATCATGCAAGTTTGGATAGTCCCGCGACGCTGATTTGCTTCCCTGCCCAGAAGGATAGTCAAAACTCATCCAGCAGCTCCGTTTACTGTAGAACAATAAACCATGGGAGTACGCCATAAATCCCAGTAATGTGCTCGGAGGAAGGCAGCCGCTCCGAGGTCAGAGTCAGAGCTTCTTGGGAATTTTCAGACAAAAGATTTTTCATCGGAAATTGCTGATTCACTGAAACTGAAGCTTTTCCATACGACAAACCAATCTCGCAGAAGCTTTCATTAGGGAAGATCTCCCTGGGCCCGGACAGAATTAATGACCACAAGAAGAGAGGCAGAAGCCTCCCCTGAAATGACCCGCAGCTTCTACCTGGACCACGAGGGACCAGCACCAGCACTGTCCTACACATCCCGTCACACTGTGATAAGGCTGTGCCACCACCTCCCTGGCCAGAGCCGTTACGCTTCCCGTAGGAAATTAAATACCCATTTATCCTGAGCGCATGATGCTCCGTTACCAGAGGTCTCGGTAAGGATGCAGAAGGGTGGGAGCACAGAGCCTTCCCTCTGGTCCCCACAAGGTATTTCATTGCTGATGCTGAGACGAACAGCATCAACGGGGGGATGGATCTCACCCTTAACGCTAAAACTCGCTCCCTCCAACTTCTGGTTTTGCCACCCCCATGCCTCTGCCCCTCTCCAGCCCTTTTGCTGCCATCCGCTGCTTCCCAGCCGCAAAGAATAACTACAGCGAAGACCCCAAAGGCACAAGCTGGAGGCGCAGCTGTAAATCCTGCTCGGCTCTGAGTCCCCAGGGATGCAGCGCGCCGTGGGAGGGGATGCGGGGCTCCGGCAGGCCAGATATACGATCCAGGGGAGCGGAGGGAGAACCAACGTATTTATCTCCCTCCACCATCTTCCAAACTTAACCCAAACCAGAACTCCCTCTGGGTTCACAAAAGTTCACTCTGAGCCTCTGTAATGTGGGACAAGTAACATTTGAGCCTCGAAGCAGCCCCACGAGGCGGCAGCACAGATGAGCACCCATTCCCCGGAGCATCCCTGCCGGGCTCAGCCGTGCCGCACAGGTACGGAAGGGGTTAAAAGCCTGGCCTCCCGAAACAGCAACGGTTATTTTTAATGTATTGGGGGTAGGAATCTGGACCTCCACTGTTTTCGGTCGTTTCCCTCTTTAATTCTCAGCAGAAACATTCCCCAAAACCAAACCACCCGGTCTCACACACATCCCAATGGACACACGTCCCGTCTGCACGGTGCCCAGACCGATGGGTCACGGTTCCCCCCGTGGGCTGTCCTTCCTTCTTGTTTGTGGTTAAAAAGCAGAAATCCCCGACTGCCCCAGGATGTCCCTGCAGCACGTCTGCAAATCTGCTTGAAGAACTGGGAGAACGCGGAGAGCAAGCGACAAGCTTCGCCAGACACTTTCATACGTAGCCAAGTGCATTTCCAGGTGATGCCAACGCCAACACCATAGTACCCAAGTCAGCATCCAGATGCTTTCCGATGGTTTCCAAGTGCTTGCCCGCATCCAGAAACACCACCAAGCAGAAAGCCATTGTACTGATACAGAAACAGCCCATGTTGCTTAAAACAAATGCTTTCCCCGCCGTTTTCCTTTGAAAAATTCCAAGCCCCACCAGCAACAGGTGTGCAAATGTTGGTCGCCAGGCGGGAGGGGTGGGGGGGGTCAGCTTTGAGTGCCCGAAGGAGAAGGGAAAGCAGCGGCAGAGCCGAGCGCCTCTCCCGGCTCCCACCGGGCTATCAGGGGCTGCTGTAATAAATCAAAATCAGTTATGGGAAATGTAAAATTATCATTTGGAAATCACTCTCTCTGAATAATTCAGTCATTGACTTTCACATCAAACAACCATTCCAACCACCCACACACGCAGTTCAGTCTCCTGCTTAGTTTTAAACTCTCTTTAATTATTGGCATTAACCTATCACATCACTATTTCATCCTTATTTCATGCCGGGGGAGGGGTCAGCGGTTTGATAAAGCACAACGGCCTGGAAGACTTTGAGCTGTCCTTCTGCTCCTCCCGCCCAACTTCGCGGGGCTGCCTCGGCCCCGGCTGAGAGCGAGGACACCCGGCCACTAGCGCATCTCCAGCATCACTCAAAACTCAAAAAAAAACACGGAGCAGCATACCTGTCCCCAACCCCACCACCATGCCCCGGCACGGTGCGACCCGGCAGGAGCCCCTGCCTCCCCATCTCCCCCAGCCCTAGACAAAGAGTTTCTTCAAAGAACACATGGTCTGCTCCATACCTGCAACGCCATCCCAGGATGCGCAAGCATCCCTTTCCTAGGCCGTTTTTCAGGAAAGCTTTCTCATTAAGCAGCAAGCCAGACCAGCCTCACGTAATCACCTTCTCTCAGGGTGTTAATCACATCCAGCAAGTGGGACCCCACCGTGTACCTGCCTTGATTAGGGTCCCCCATCTAACTCCCCAGACAGGCCACAACTTTAAAGAATATATACAGAGCAAAAGTTTATCCACTTTTCAGTTCCTTATTTCCCCTTCACTTCAACAACACGTTTAAGTTAGTTTCACATTTTATTTGTCTACTGAGCTCCTTAAGTTAGGGAAATTAGTATTGTGTGTGTGGTTTGATTTAATTAGTAATTGGGGAAATAGGTCTGGCATGTTTCATGGAGGCTTGGGGAAATTGTCAATTAGCATTGTGTTAATTGGTGTCTGCTGTCCTTGCTTTCTAGTTTTTAACCCCTTTTACCTTGTTCCCACTTTCCGTATGTAAAAAATCTTGCTGCTTATTATTCTTTAAGTAAAGGATTAATTGCTTGAATTCCTGCCTGTGCTGGGTGCCCTTTTCCCCCCCCCTCACGCGGTGGGATTTGTGCATGTCCTCCCGGCACTGGTTTCAGAGACTGCGGAGGAGTTATCCCCCTGACCTGCTGTCACCCTGCCCGGGGCCAGGCTGGGGTCTCTCCCCACCCCACCCCCCCCCCCCAACCACCACCACCAGCCTGCCTGCTCCAAAGCCAAAGCTTTTCCTCCCGGTGCTTCCTTGCCTTTTCCTTCTCCCACCAGCACCGTTAATCACTCCCCTCCAACGAGCACCGAAACCCCTTACAATTTACCGAACAAAAATTTGACTAAAGGCAAGAAGAGCGGAAAAGAGGGAGGTTTGCCACAAAATTAAAAAAAGTAAACTTTGATGCGGAAGACATCAGCCAGTCAAAGTGAAGGATATTCACTTTAAAATCTCACACCGTGCTCTTTAATTTGCCGTACTGTATGTCCAGCGATAAACCAGAGGTTTGCGTCTCTGCCTGGTGGGAGTAATTAATTAATTGTTAATTGTTATTAATAACTAAGGTCCTGATCCAGCAGGCAGACACGCATACACTTAGCTTTAGGACAGCCGTGCACGCAGGGGTTAAGACACTTGCAATCTCTTCCCGGAGCGATGCTTCCAGAGCCAGACAGCATTTTCAGCGAAGGCTTATTCCCAGCCCGTGTGGGGCACCCCAGCGGAGGAGCATCCCAGCAGAGGGGCATCAAGATTCGTGAGGGCACGAACCAGCGCCAAACACAAACGTTTCATTTCAGCGTCCCGGCTGGAGCATCCCCATCCATGCAGGATTTCGGGGGTTCAGCCGGCTGAAACCCAGCGCCCCAGGCTGGGCCCCCCGTAACCACCTCCCCAGGTCTGGCTCTGGGGAGAGCCGCCGGCGATGCCCAGGGAGGGATGCTCCTGAGCGCCGGGGAGGCTCTTTACGTGCAAGCTTGGCAGGGAGCCAGGCAGAGCGAGCGGGTCTAGAAATTATTCAGAGTGCAATTAAAACACGTCTTTCCAAGCAGGGACATTCGTATGGAAAACCGTGGAAGAGAACTCCACCGTTGGTCCCCAGTTCAGAGGGGAGGGCCATGCGGGAGCAGGTGGGGGATGACCGGGTTAAGTTAGCTCAACTGCCTCAAAATCCACCTGGCATTTCCAAAGCCGGGGCAGAAGGAGCACAGTCTTAGGTGTCACCTTTTTTTTTTTCCCCCCCAATAATTTCCAGTCAGCCCTGCCCTCAGCGGGGACTGTGGTTTGCCTTCACAAAGGACCTCTTTGCTTCTTGTCCTAAAAAAAAACCACCATAGGCTTTTGTCATACCACGATAACCCAGGAGAAGCTGAGGCTGAAGATATTCGGGGAGTACGAGCATAGAGAAGGGCACAGAAGGCCAACCCAGAGCGGAGGGAGAAGAAAACACTTAGCACCATGTTTCACCACAGGGCGTGCTGCCAAAGCCGCCGAGAGGCACAGCACACCATGATGGACTGTGCTCGGGACAAGCAAGGGTGACAGTTCATGGACAGGCAACTAAAAGTACAAGCAGCTCTTAATCACTTTATCCCCTTAGAAAACGAGAAATAGAGACCCCACTCTCCTCCTCCTCTTGATGGAGTCCCGGTCCTGGCTCTGACAAGGTAGGTACCCGGCGACCAGGTGGGCATGAAGAAGGTGACCCAATCTTGGAGCAGGTAGTTGGGATCTGGTGATGCCCACACCGACACGCACAGCGAAAGCTGACGGAGCCCTGCAAGATGCAGTCAGCCAACAACCAACAGCAGGACCCACAAACCCAAGCAAAAAAGAAATCTGCAGAAATAGGGCATCTCTCAGCCACCAGCGAAAGATTCTGCTTTCTCAGGGAGCTCCGCTGCCAGCCAGAGAGATCCACCTGAGGATCCACCTGGGAATTTAAGGAGTCAGCTCCGTATTTGAGGGGGTAAGTGCAACCAACCCATGAGAAGGTTACAGGGTTTTAAAATGATACTTGCATAGAATTAGAAAGTAATAATTAAAGTAGTGAATCATCTGAAAGGCACTACACTAATACCGTCTTCGCAATAATTATCTCACCAGAATTTCAGAGGCTGAATTATTTTCTATTGGATTTACAATTAATTTTGTAAAAACAACAAAGCCTCCCTAAGAGAGACTATAGCATCATAATGATAGCACTTAAAAGTGCCATAGAGTCATCAACCAATTGATCTTCACAACCCTACTGTAAGGTAGGGAAGCATATGGACAAGCAGCCAAGCCCCCCTTTCAACCAAAGCTGAGCAAACTTGTCCCAGTCGTCTCACAGACTTGTTAATCACCTGGAGTACCCAGGACACACACATTTTATCCAGTGCCTTGTTCGAGACCATATCAGGTCCTTGGCAAAGCAGGAATTAAAGCTCTTGGGAGAGTCTTGGCCACCAGTCCTCTCCTATCTTCAGGTGCACCTACCATAGCACCTCCATCCAGGCACAATCACTGCCAGCGACTTGGGGAGACGGGTCTTACTCAGAAATAGAGGGCCAGGAAGAAACAACGCCTCATGGGGAAGTGAGGATGGCCGGGGAGGGCAAGCACAGACAGGAGGATGAACCCCAGCTTGCTACGGGTTTCTCTCAACCAGATCTTCAAACAAAAGGGAAGTCTTTCTTCCTACTGTCTCAGAATAGTGTCTCCCAAATTAAAGCATCCCCCTCCAAGCCAGCGTATGGGACTGTGACTGCTAGGGAGAACCTCTGGTGATACTCGTAATGTCCTGCACGCTCCCAAAGCATTACCCCTTCGGTTGCTCCTGGGTAGTGGCAGGGGTTTAGTAAGCCGAGCTGTCGGAGGGGATCAGGGATGTGCTCAGATATGTATTAATTAGAATTCCTGCACAGTTTTCTTCCGTTAATTATAGCTTAATTTGATTGCTTAATAGCTCTGGTTTTCGTAATGTTTAGCACCTGTTGTAAATTGCACGAGATAAATAGTCTTCTACCATCTACTCTGTTTACTCCTAAAATTTTGCATTTCCCTTTCAGCTCCCGGCTTTGGATTTGAGTCGTCGGCTTTTCTCGTCTTTGGCCTTTTCACCAAAGACTTTTTTTCTCTCTCTTTTTTTTTTTTTTTTTTTTTTCCAGTAGGCTATTTAACCAATTAAGTGGGTTTCAGTTAAATACTTTCTTAACAGCTATGATTTCAAAAAATAATAATGGGTAAAGAGAAGTACCCACATGCTGTAAAGCGTGCAAATGTTAACCCATGGTATTATACAGACTTCCATTTGCGGGTCATCCTTCTTCATCGTTGTTGTTCCCTTCTCCCTTTCCAAGGTGGGGAGGGGTTGGGGGGGGGAGGGTTCATCCTTCTCTTACAGGATTATTAGACAGAAGTGGAGGCCCTGCATCATTAATTGATTTCTTCCATACATTGTACTGTGATACAATTTTTCAAGGCTGTGCATAATTGTGTTCCCTGTGCCACTGCTCTATGTTCTGTCCTTGTCATATTGTCATTGAAGGCTGATTCCACCCTCTGTAATTGGAGATGTTCTACTTTTGGACAAAGGTGTGGGGGCAGCTCAGGGGAACAGTGCTGACATTTACTTCATCAATTTATTTTTATTGTTCCTACATTTATTGCAGCTATAACAGCCCTTTAATAGTTATATCTCCTCCCTGTAGGGTATTCTGGTATTTGAAATTTTTTTAACTCATTTGTTCTCATAGATAACAGTAAAGTGCATTTCACGCTAACCTTTAGGTTTCAATCTTCTCTCTTTCTTTGGCTCCGAAGCAGTTGCAGCTTTAAACTTTTACTGCATTGTCAGTCGAAAGGCCACCACCACCGAGTCCATTCTAGCACTGGAGTAACCACAAATTAGTGGTCCTGAAAATTTCAGGGAGGCGAGTCCTAAACCCAGAGTGCAGCTATTATCATAATTCAAAACTGGCTGTCCTTTTAATAGAGGGGGAGAAAAATACAGTAAATACTAGCATTGAGTCTCCTTTTACAGTCTTTGGTCAAACAAGGGGTGATAATTGCATCTTTACGACTGGCAATGTAACTGACTCCACAACCTCCGAGCTCGTGCCCTTCGGTACCTGCAGAGGCAGTAAATGAGTTCAATGTTTAGACAAAACCGCCCCTGCGTCCGCAGGTTTCCCTTTGTCCCCTTCCCAGGCGGGCCTTTTCCTCTCTCTCCAGTTGTATCACGCTTGCTGCTCAAGCCGCAACTTAAGAGCGCCACAGAAGAGAAATGATTTCTAATAATGAACTCACAGGTGGGTTTCAGCAGATATTTTCGCTATTCAGAGATACCCATCCCTAAACTTTCGAGTACTCTCCAACATACGCTCTCCATCACAGGTGGGACCTGACCTTGAGCAGCGGTTTCCCAGCGCGGTGTCCCACAGCGTTGCCCAGGACAAGCCAACACTAGCAGCAGCTGAGGACAAGCAATGCCACCAGGTTGCCTCCAACGCAAGAGATCTTCAAACATCAACAAAAACCCCACTGCTACCCAGGTTTTGCCCGTGGGCTTCGCTCCACTGACACAGCGAGCGGTTTTTCAGCACCGGAGGAAAAACCGGCACAAGCCGTGGAGGTTCACGTAGACAAAGGACCTTCCCATACGTGACCATATGTGAGCACCCGCTCCAGAAGGACATGCAGCCAGAAGGAAAGCGCACTTTTCTGCAAACACGAAATCCACACTGCCACCAACGGAAAAGCCAGTTCTTTGTCTTTTTTTTTTTTTTTAATGGCAGCTCTTGCCAAAACCATTTCTAACCCCACCTCCCCGGCTCCATTGTCTGTCGTTGCAAAGAGGTGCTCTTCTCCCTCAAAGCCTCTTCTCTTGAAGACACTACCAAGAAACAGCTTAATTAAAGCAAATGGAGGCATTCCGAGCGAGAAAAAAAATTAGGCCAGGGAGATAAACTAGAAACGAGACAATAAAGGATACAGAAAGAGGACTTAAAACAGTGGAAAAGCCCACCTTTTTTAATGGAGCTGTATGACTTTCTACCAAGTGTACCCAAAGTTACCTCTAAACAGCACATTGTGCGCTTTGCGGAGCACCTACCCAAAACTGCACCTGCTCATAAGTCAGCAGATAATTTAGCGCAGAAGTAGTACAAGCGGTGTTTTCTAGAGCATTAATAGTGTGAACGCCCAAAGGACTGTCCCTGGATCTGCCTTTCTGTGAAGGGTCTGATCCTGCTGTCCCCTCCCTGGGGCTGTAGGCCACAGCAGTGTCAGTATATGGGACCCGTAGGAGATAGCCAGCGCCTTTGGGGCCAGGCAACAAGTTGGTTTCAAAAGACTTTGCAGGAATCCCGACAGGTTGCTTGCTCGGAAAAATTCGAGCAGACGTGCCTGGTCAAAACCAGTGACGCTGCTCTCCCAGTTACACCCACTGAAAGCAGGAGTCGCTCCTCTGAACTCAGCGACGTTATTGCACCAGTACAAAATCAGTGGGAATTATTTTTTAAAAAAAAGCCATCGGGATTTATTGCCTCCCTGACATGGATAAACACTCGCGCAACACGGCCCACCAGAGGCAAGAGGATTAATTAGCTGGGTCAGCGTTCAGCCCCGGGATAACCCGCAAATACGACTTTTAGCTTTCCAGGGCTAATTTTTCAAAGCAGTTTTAGCTCGATCTTCGACTTTTGCCATCCTCATCGTGCACGTACCAAGTTGGGTTCGTGCACCCAAATATGAGATGTCGCAGCTCGCGGGGGGCGAGGGCACAGCACCACTCCTGCCAGTCTTTGTAACAGATTTAAGAGACTGGATTTTGATTTTTTTTTTTTTTAATTAGACCAAAAAATTTCATGTAGAAGAATATTTTAAAATAGGAATTCAAGTCTTCAGCCCCATCCTTGCCCTGTATTTAAATTTTGAGAGAAGCTTTCGGCCATACATAAAGGTTGCAACCCTACAGCTTCCCCATTAAAACCAGGCTGGAAATGGTACGGTGCTCTCCTAGATGGGCCATTACTTGCATTAGCCGGACAAAGAGCTTCTCTCACTATGATTAAAAATAACCAAGGCTGGTAGGAAACAAGTGTAATTTAAAGCACAGTTTCAGTGTTATTGCTGGAAGCAACATTTGTGTATTTTATTCTCGGAAACTGTAGTGGCACTTATTTACAAAATAATTTAAAAAAAAAGTCAAAAATAAATTTTAAAAAAGAGAGTGGGGGAAGAGGGAGGAAGGAGTACGAGGAGTTGCTCACAATTTTTAGAGTTTGTGTCATCTGAATACTTCCAGGAAGTTATTAAAAAAAAAAAAAATCTCTTGTGAAGAGGGAAGGAGATTTTCCAAAAGCTTGTCAGAAACAGAAAAAACAAATTCTGCATTAAATTGCTGGCATTGCAAAATTTTGTATTTTTGAGTCAAAGCAAGTTTTCAAATATTCAGCTTGAGAATTTGCATGCTTTGATTTTGTTGATGATGTGCTTAACTTACAGCAATTTTTTTTTATTATTTTTTTTTAAACAACAAATTATTTTCTGAATTGAGGCGAATCCTGCTGCACGCTCAAGGCAAAGCAAACATTTTGACTCTGTAATTTGCAGGCCCCGCAGGCACTGGGGGGGGGGAAGGGGTGGTCCCGCAGCCGTCCGCTGCAGAAGGTGACGTGGAGCAGGGGTACGTTTGCGGCGCGGTTCGTCTGCTTCACGCGCACGGCACGCCACGTACACGCTGCCCCTTCGCCGCCACAACGCCCGGACAATCCCCTCATTCAAAAATTAAGCCCCAAACCCCCTTGTCCAGCCTCCGGGGAGCAACTCTGACCCCAGGATTGACTCTAATCCATGCGATTAAGGCAGGGAACAAACTCTCCTGCTGCTCCTGAAAGCTCGGCCCAAAAGAAGCGGCACTCATTGTAAAGCCAACGACAATGCAGGGTGTCTTCAAAGACCGGCGAGCGGTCGCACACGAAGGAAAAATAATTATCCAAGTGTATGGGCCCGTGCCCCCGGCCCCTGTGGGACCCCGTGGCCCGGCTTTCCGGGCAAACCCACCGCGCAAAGCCAACCGCCATGCAACGCCACAGCCTCGTGGTTTCTTAATTAATCCTCGATCTCACATATATCACGCCCCAGCCCACGGCTTCTGCGCTGCCACTTGCAATCCCTCTAACCAGTCATCCGCAAATAACAATATTAGGGGCAATGTTAGCCCAAACAGGCAATTACAATATCTGAGGATCCGCCATCTCTTTATCCTGAAGTGGGACCATCGTCACAAAAATCACAGTCACCTGATCTCCGCTGGCCCGTGGTTTTATACCCAAAAGCGAAGATGTCACACGAAGTAGGGGAGCAACTCCTGCTTCAGTTTAATGAAGGCAGAAGGAAAGTCAAGCCTTGGAGCCCTTCCGTATTTACAAGCCAACTAAGCAGTGCCAGAGCACGGATCATTCCCGCCTCTGAGCAGCCCTGCCCAATCGAAATGGAAAATCAATACCCCAAAAACAGAGATAGGGGCTTTCCCCCATTAATTAAACTTCTTTTTCCGAGCTTCAGGACCACTGCACCCAGAAGATCAAAGGCAAGAGGACCGAAGCACCCTGAGCTTTGATGCTCTTCAGGTGCTCTGCTTCAACCAGAACAGGACTATTTCACAAAAGGGAGATCAGTTTCATACCTATAAAAACCGATAGATTGATTCAAACAACAGGAATAAAAATTTTTTTATCTTCAGAGTTCTCTCCGGGGTAGAGGTTTCGGGGTTGGGGTCGGTTTTTTGAACTCTTACAGTTCCCATTTCTACCTGTGCCTCACAGCTAGCACAGCCAGGAAGTTTCGTCTCCCACAAAAAAGTTTTGGTTTGGTTTTCTGGGGTTGTTTTTGTTTTGTTTTAAGTACGTTTCAGGCTTTGTTTCTCCTGAACACCTCTGTTTGCTGAGAAAGGGGACAAAACTCAGACAGCTGAAGAAGAAAGCAAAAGCAAAGGCAACAGGTCACACACAGAGTCTGTAATAAGGGAAAACAGCAATTATAACCATATTGAATTTGCGCTATTAGCCTACATTTAAGGCTATGTCGTAGTTCCCATTAGGATCCTCCCAGTATTTCAATTCCAAAGGATTTAAAATTAAACCACAAAAAGGAAAATTGCTGCCATTCTACATTTGCCCTCTGCTCAGAGGTAGGACTGCTTTCACGCTTCGAAAGCCCACACCGATTTTGAGCTTTTCTTAATTTATTTGTAGGAGATCTGAAAAGCAACGCCCGAAGTTGAAGCAAGGTAAGTTTGCGTCAGGTCAAACGCCGATCGGCTTTTCTAAAACAAAAGTTTTCCAAACTGGTGGATTTTAACACCAAGGCTTTTCTCAAGTAGACCGAGCGCGATGGTTGATTTAAAAGTACGGTTAGCGGCACCTAGAGACGTGGGTGCTTGACCGACCCAAAGCTTAGCACCTCCGAGGGGCAGCCCTCCTGCTCCCCAAACAGGAATTTCTATCAGCAATCCCCACCAGGGAGGCACTAGGTACTTCTGAGCTCATATCTCCCCTCCTTAAGCTGTCCCCATCACCACGTCTCCTGAGAAGACTTTTTCCTTGAGGCTAAGTTTCTCCATAGCGTAATTTCTACCAAAGCCAGTTGCACCACGGAAAAATTTAGTCTTTTGGTTAAAATCAGACAAACACATTTCTGCAGTTTGGGACATTTCTGCTTCTAAGATATTTTTTTTTTTTTCTTATTGCTACCTCCCGTTTCCCTATTTTGTGGGTTAGCACTAGTTGTTTTTGACTTTGCAGACTTTGTTCCCCCTGTCTTTTTAACTTAGTTTCCTGTTTACCAGAAATGATGCTTAATTTCACTTTTGCTAACAAAAAAGAAAAATCCCGATTAGTTCACCTGCAAAAGTGACCACCACAAAGGTTACTGTCCCACCATGCAGCACTGCTATGAAGCTTAAATTAATGCTTGTGCAGTGCTTTGAAGATGACACACCCCACAACAACTTAGATTTCTTTAAAAAAAAAAAAATATATATATATATTTTTAAGTCTTGTTGTAACATTGTCGTTCAGAATGGTACTTGGCAGCATACGGCAGCTCGTGCTTTCGCAGCAGCTATCAACCCAGGCTAGCAGAGAAGATGCTGCGGATCAGTGCATGGTCCCTGTTTCTGCAGGTTGGTTCCTCATCCCCTCCAACGTGCTCCTGCCGCATCCGCTTTCTTGGAGAACTGAACCTCCAGAGCAAAACTTGCAGTGATCGCTCTGAGCGCGGACCGCGCTCCTCGTGCACGCCGGGGATAGCCAAGCTCACGGGTGAAGCGGGATTTGGGAGTCAGTCTCGACAGCCACGACTCTGCTGAGTTTCCTCGTGCAGGAGGCGCAGACGCCGCAGCACGGATTTGGAGCCCATACTGTTTAGTCTTAGACTTGTCTTTCCCCTTTGCTACACGTCCCTTTGTGCTTTTTTTAATTTATAATTTATTAAAGATGTCAGTTGACAGGGCGCTCGCTATGCCTAGCTGGAACCTCCTCTAAAGTGCTTCCCAGTAGGCTCTGTATAACTCCCCTTTGATTACCATGCGATTAGTTTGTTCAGCTGATGGCCTTTCTTCTCCAAGATCCTCATTGTGTCTCCTGCCTCCTATGCAGTTCTTAAGAATTTAAATGAGCCGTTTTATGTCTTTCTACAAGCGAAGACCGACAAACCCGGCCCCACCCTTCTGCTTTCACTTTTAGCGTGCCTAATAAAAGTAGTGTGAGGGTTGGGTGTTGGTTTGTTGTTTTTTCTTTTCCGGGGGGTCGTGGCTAATGGAGAATTTTATGTTGTCTCTGACATTGTTTGTGGTGCCTCCCACCAGACCTCGCGCTCCTGAGGATTGAAAGACGGTGGCATAAATGTCAGGGAAATGCCTCTGCTGCGTCGGGTCTAATTAGACATTTGTACTTGCGGGACAAACACCTTCCTCATAAAATTCAAAGCTCAGCCTCGCTTCGCACATGCTCAGAGGGACTTGCAAGGAGCAAGCGGGTAAGCGGCACACAGGCCTATCCAAATCTGATGCAATTTCTTCCGGCATTTTAGTTGGGCCCCCACAACGCACACCTCCATCCCCACTCCCGCCCCAAGAGACTTCCAACACACGAAATGAAGATGCCTTGCCTTTCCTGTGCTTTACCCAATTGCTTTCCGCAAATACAGAAAACGGCCAGCTTGAAGCTCAAGACGCCAAATCAAAAACCAACGAGCACAGCTAGTCCGTCAACATCGGCGCCCGGGGGCCCAGTCTTGGGGCACAGCACAGGGTGGTTCCCATGCTGTACAGGCCCACCAGCTGCTTGTCTAACAACCATCTCTATGGAGGATGTTCCTGCAAATGGGGACCTTGGGGCTCGCCGTTGGGTGTACCTCTGCCACCTTTTCTTCTCCGCTCATGTTTTCCCCTCAACATAGAGCTTTTCCTTCACATTTCAGGTTGAGGTGGACACGGGCAGGCCAAGAATAACCTAGTGGTTACCTCTCTCAATCTCTAGTGCTATTACAGACTTGGCAAGCTCATCCTAAGTCCTCTTCCAAGCACTACGTGACTCTGACGTGCCCGATGCCAACGAGAATTTAAACAGGCTGCGGATACATCAACCGCCTAAGACTTCACTTGGATCTGAAGCCAGGCAGCTAGAGGCGAGACATCTTGCCCAAGCACCGCATCCATCTCTCTGCTAGAGCAGGTTTACGGCAAACCATGGAGTCCATCCTATGGACAAGTAGGTCGTTGCAAGAGAGCTCCAACACACCGCCCAAGGAGTCTCACCAGAGTGCACGACTGCTCTAGGGCTTTGCTGAGGATCTCCTGCTATGATCTAACTGCTCTGGCCGCCGCTGGGCAAGCATCTAATGTTCTTCAGGACAAAAGGAAGGAGAAGCATGCATACGCGTGTTCACACGTGTCTGTGTGCACGCATGCGTACGTAGAAGAAATAGGGTTGTGAGCTGGAAAAAATGAACTCTCAAAAAAAAAAAAGTCTCATCACCGATATCGATCAGTCTCGTCTAAGTTTTAGCTTCCCCTCCTTTGCCCACCTAAATCTGAGAAAGCAGCTCCCTCTGTGGGTTTTCCTTCTCAGCTGTTTGTTTGCTGGGTGAGGGTGTATCTAGGGAAGTGGAGGGGGCACCTGCCTGATGCCAAGGATCACTCATCACTGCTGCCTGGCAAGGCAGGGAGGAAGCTGAAGAGCACCACCACTCAAAGTCAAAAAGGTTTGCGTTCCCCTGCCCCTCAGTTGAGGATAAAATCCGAGAAACTTCTGTAATTTCTGCATCCTTATTTGTGCAGGTAGTTCATTCAGCTGCACCCACATACTCACATGAGCATGAGACCCACCACCCGTATGAATAAGCCTCCTTGCTGTTAACAAGCGAGAGTGAGGCACTGCAGAGTCAGACGATTGCTGAACGAACAGAAATAAGCGGTAATATGAACTGTGATACAGCTGCAGAGTCACCGCGCTTTCTGCTGCATGGATGTCTGTACATCAACAGGACTCTTGCCTGGCAGAAATTAGGATGTAGTGAAAGAACTTATCACTCAGGTGATTACATGGAGAAAATTAGCATGAGTGCAGCATCTCTCTACCGTGCCATGAAGAGTAGATGACTAAAAGTCAAACATATACATTCAATAACTCTTACTGCCACAAAAACCCCGCCTCAGTAAAAAAATCGCATTCTGACCTTTAGGTCAGATTAAAATGGTCAAAGCCCATGGTCCATTCTTGGAAGAATGACTTCTGAGGACACGGGAGATGGAAACAAGTATGACTCTGCCTTTGGCACCAACAAGAAGTCTACGCTCCAGGTGACAAAGTGGAAACCGGGAGCCCCAGCCACACGATCGGTAGAGAAAGTGCGCGTATAAAAGATCCCGTGTTGCATTTCATAAGAAACGTGGTCTTAATTCTCACTGGACTCCTGGGTAAGTACATATGAAATACATAGGATGTCCTCTGCTGTTTTGACTGCATATACCACTCTTTGCTTCCCGGCCAAGAGAATGAGTCTATCTGGCACTGGAACAGGTTGCCCAGAGAGGTTGTTGAGGCCCCATCCCTGGAAGTGTTCAAGGCCAGGCTGGACGCGGCCTTGGGCAACCTGGGCTGGTGGGAGGTGTCCCTGCCTATGGCAGGGGGGTTGGAACTCAATGATCTTCAAGGTCCCTTCCAACCTAAACCATTCTATGATCTCCACCTGAAATCCCAAACCCGTTTCCTTCGCCCTACTGCTGCGGGGGAGCTACAAGCCCAAACGTGGGCTTTGCGATCACCCTCTACCACTCCAGCAGACCCAGAGCCCCAAACCCGGCAGGGCAGCAGTACTGCATGCTGTCAGGCAGGCACTGCTTTGCAGCTGCATTTCTGCAACGGGCGAAGACATCACTGTGCCGAGGTTGTGCAAGATGCTTAGAGATTCCTAGATGAGAGCGCTGGGGATTAAAATGTAAAGGGGCTTGTGCTCTGCCCCAAAAGCCCAGAGGCCTGCGATAAGGAAAAGCAGACAAGTCCTCCGCAGCGCCAAAACCTTCAGTGCTTTACAACTTCACACAAACACACAAAAAAATACCCCATACATCCAAAGGCTAAGGGCCAGGATCACTTCTGTGCTTTGAAATTTTCAACCAGACTCCAAAGTTCCCTTTCCTCCTCCGAGCACGTTGAGTCACCAGACTCCGGCCACCCCAATCCCGCAATGGTCCAAGCACTTCCAGCTTCCCCTCTCCTCCCTGCTTTTGGTTGATACTGCAGATGCTTGCACGTTATTCTAAACTCCACGCCGCGAAGTATGTGCGTGTGAAGAGAGGGGCTGGTATGATATCTCCGGCCTAACGCAGGAGGATATACGTCCACAGCTCCCCCATGACCGAGACGACAACGTACCCTGGGGGAGTTTGCGATGGATATGAGCAATATCGAGACAAAGAGGTACAGTCGTGGGAGGGTGCCTCACGCAGAGGAGAGCTGTCAAAAATGGAGGAGTATTAAAATGACTATCTTATTAGCCCACCCACCCCAAAAGGAGACAACTTCTTGCATCCCTCATTTTAAGCCCGTGCCACCAGGTCCAGATGAGCTCCCACTTTTTCCTTTTTTTTCTTTTTCCTTTTTTTTCTTTTTTTTTTTCTTTTTTTTTTTTTTTTTTTTTCGAAAACAGAACTAAAAATGTTTTCAAAACTACCTTTAATGAACCGAAAACGTTCATTTGAAAGTCTGCTCTGTGGAAAGAGTGAGGCTGGCGGAGGGAAGGAAGTGACACAGGGTTTGCTGACCGGCGGGAGGTTGGTTTCAATCCCCCCCCTAGAGAAACGGAGGCAAGGAGCTGGCCAGAAACCCACAGCCAGGCAGAGAGCTTAAGTTGCAAGAAGTGACCTGTTTTTCCCCCCAAAACTCTTATTTACTGGCTGAGATACCACTCATGCATATCCCTCCTGCCAGCCTGAACACCTTCAGCAACCCCAAAAAGGTGCTGAGTGGTTTCAGTCCACATCACCACGGCCATCAGGTGGTCCTTCACACGGAGGTGGGCAGCAGCCGGGTCGCGCACATCAGGATGAAGGATGAGGGCGAGAAACTCATGCTGCTAAGTCAAAGAAACGCCATGGCAGGAACCGCTCCCCATACCCAAACTTTTACTCTTTTTTGCAGTCCCGACCCGGCGGCACACAGGAGCTTTCCATCCCCCGGCCCACAGAAGAAAAGAAGGGGGGGAAGCAACAAAAAAAAAAATAAAAAGCCATTTTTCTAACTGAAGGAAAAGCCATGCCAAGTCCTACAAGTACCGCCTGGCCGGGGGCCAGGAAATGTGTAAATTTTCGTGAGCTTGGGCTATTTTGCCAGAAGTCTGCAATGTGTCTGGACACGACCAGTTCCCCTTTGTCAGCCCCAGCCTGACCAACCAGGAAGTTTAAAACTGAGAAAAAAAAAAAGAGAAAGAGAGACAGACAGACACTTCTCCCCCCCCCCCCCAACACAATGACTCTCCTGTAATACCTTTCATTTCTGTACCAACAGCCACAGTGGTCCCATTCGGGACTTCAGGGTGAGAGGGGAGGGGTATGAGAGCCCTTTAATTCTTCAAAAAACAATTTTTTTTTTTTTTTTTTTTTTTTTTTTTTTCATTCTCGTGTTTGCTGATAACCTCACAACCGCCCTCCCAGCTTCGAAGTGATTATTAGCTTGGCTTGTTGCTATAAATACCAGCGTTAACTCCTTGTATTCCCCAAGGACTGAGTTGGGAAGAAAAGGGGCATTTATGCAACTTATTATTTTTCTTTTAAAAAAAAAAAAAAAAAAAAAAAGAAAAAAAAGGAAAGAAACAGACTGAGTTTCATGCATTTAACTGATTTACCCAGAGTTTTAAGTGAGGTGCTGGAGGTATCAACCCCCCCCCCCAAGCCAGCATGCCCTTCCCTCCTGGCTTTGGGCGGAATGCATTTAAATACATTTAGGAAACACGGATTTCACTGGGCTGAGAGACAGGAGACCCAACTGCTGCTTGCAAAGAGCACAGATCTTCTGCCATGGTGAGGAAGAGGAGGATGGAGGAAGGCCGATGAGGGGACACAGGGAGGAAGGAGCAGGGTCTGCTCATGCCCTCCGCTCTGCCCCACTGTCCCCCCCCTCATCTCACCAGCATCTTTCAGCACGAGTAACGTTTCACAGCTGGAGGACACACCTGCAGAGGCGGTCAAGTGTGGACGGGGGGAAGTTTAAGTGAAAATGCTGCTGTTTCTCACCCCACAGGCTTTAAGCCATCGCCCTGGTGAGACAGCCAACTACCAAGGTCCATGAAGCCTGAGCAGAAAGCGTGAGATGCTCTGATCAGTGCACAAATCAGATGTCCAGACGGGTGGTAACGGGTGAAAACCGGAGGGTTTCGGTCCTCGGCACCCGTAACTAACGTTACGAGGGTGAAGAAAGCTCCCCTTCCTGGGGGGTGGGGAGGGAACGGGTCAGTTCATCCTGCACACCACGGAACCCAAACTCTTCAAATCCTCCCAGAAGAAAAGAAAACCCTCTTTTTAAGAGTGCTCAAAGTCATCCTAGATGTTTAGTTGCAATGATTTCGAGGCTTAAAAATAAATAAATAAATAAATAAATCTGTAATTATTTAGATAGCAACGTAGCTTCCCCATCAATCAACAGATGACTTGATCTACATCAGAAGGAAAGAAAAGCAGACTCAGGAAAGACACTCACTGTGTTGCTCATGTTTAACCAAGTAAATTGATATCCAAGAACTTTTTGTGTGTATACATACACACACACAGAGAAGAGGCTTTCTGGTACGCCAGTGAGCCAAGAAACATGTTCAAGACAGGCCAAGTGATGCAAAAAAAAAAAAAAAAAAAAAAACAAAAAAAAAAAACGTGTCTAGGTGAACATATGAAAACAAAATAATGGTACTGGAAAAGACTATTTTGAAATCTTTAAAAAGAAGTGGCCCCTCTTGAGCAAGGCAATGCATTCAAGGGACCTCACTGGTACTGTTAGCATCACAAGATAAATCCAAATATTCACAGGGATGAGATGCCCTTGAGCAAGTTCTCAAGTAAAAAGGGTACAAATTGCTTATTTTTCAGTATTGAGCATGCTTGTCATCTCTTTCCCACCAGCCCTCCTTTAATTAATATATTCAGTTTAGCCAGAGAAATTAGACCCCCATATCCGTTAAAATCATCCTTCCCTTACGCGCTTGTGCCACCTCGGTTCAGCAGCCGAACCGTGGAAATCCTTCTCTGCATCAGAGGCTTTTTCAGCTCCTGCAAATCCCCACTGCCAGGGAACTCTGTTTATTCCGTTTACCCAAATATCGCTTTATTTACTAAAGCTGGAAAGAAGCGAGATTGCCCCAAAATCATCCTGGCTGAGAGCACGCAAGGCGACAGATGTAGAAAACGTGGGAACAGCAGCTTTCCAGCTACAGTTGCTATAACGAGGCCATCTCGTGGCACCAGCCCAGCCACCAACCCAGGATCCTGCCAGGCCTTACGACGAGGGGACAGAAGCTGCTCTCCAAAGGCTAGATAAAGCCTCAGGTAGACACGAAGGCTTAGTTTTAAACAAGAATTAAAACGTTTGCCCATATGCTTCCGCGCGTGAGACTGGAGAGATTGGCCGACGTGCTTGGACGTACAACTCAAACAACGCTGCCGGTTTTAGAAAGCATAGAAGAGGCTGGACAACCACGAAGCACCGAAGGCGCCTTCCGGTCAACACATCTTGTCTCACATGGCTGCAGGAAACATCTTGGTCTTTGCTGCTGCCCCAGTGAAGGGAGGCAATATCTTTTGCTTTTCAAAGCACCAAGACTCTGTTTTCCCTGGCGGTCCTCGGTCTTCATCGGCAGAGAAACAGAAGAACCCACCCACCGTGAACTAAGCCGTATCAACGGAAGAAGGCTTCTCCTGGGTCTTAGGGGATCTGTCATTTATTTGCCTCACCCTCTGCATTTTCCCCTTATACAACTGAATTTTCTAAACAATGCTGGACTCCCTCTGCATCTCATCATGTCCCACCACGAGTGACTTCTGTTATGCACAGAGGGGCTCAGGTAAAGAGAATTAAGGTGTATCACAGGAGAAGCAAGTCCCTCACAAGTGAGAAAGAAGGGAAGGTTGGTGTTAAAAGTCAGAAGTTTCCAGGCTTTGCTGTCAGATTTTCTTTTAACCCAATTACCTTCATGTAAAGTTTTAACAAAACCATTTCTTCCCTCACTTTTGGAAACATTTTCCCTGCAGAAGGGGGAAAAGATTTTATCCCAACTCTAGCAACGCGCTGTCTGCCCACAGCCGGCCTTTCTGGTCGCTTCCTTAGGCTGATCTGAATCAAAGCTACCATTCATCCATGACCCACTCCCGCACGAGACCTGGGCACACTGATCCACCATATACTCGTCGGAAAGGACATAAAAATAAAGCAGATGCTATTAGCATTCAGAGCACACATCCACTTGCTAACCCCCCTTTCATAGCCTTGTGTATGCCTTGAATCGGAGGGCTAACAAGACAGAATGCTATGAATAAACTCGGTATGAATAAAGTATGAATTCTCTGTATGAATAAGGTCTTGGAGTAAGTGTTCAAAAACCCAGTGCCACCCCGAAGCCTCCCAATACAGAGAGGAATAAAGGCAGAACAAGAGTGGCCCAGCAGTGCATCAGCCACAGCTTGCGGTCCCTCCTGCCAAGGGCAGCCCACGAGCAGAGATTGTCCTGCCCGGCAAACACACAAGACGTGTCGGTGGGTAACTGGCCTCCCACCTCCAGCTCACCTACTAAAACCTTCACGATAAGCCTGACCTAGACGAACCATTCAAATTCTCTACATCTTGATAATTCTTCGTGTGACGTACCTAAAGCCCTTTGTGGTTCTCCACAACCCATTAGGCTCTCTACCGCTGTTCGTAAACTCCCTCCACTTCGGTATTACAACAAAACACTCTTTCCCCCCACCTGTATTATTTACAATTACTGAAAATAAACAGCAAACACCCTGTGCCTTTGGCTCTGTTGCTGCTCTCCTTGACTCTGACCTTCTCCCAAGGCCAGAAACCTTGGAGCCATCCTTGACACTCGAGCTTTCTTTCCCTCTCCCGTCTCCTGTGTCCATAAATCCGCCTGCCGCCACCTCCAGATCACTGACAAAGCCCATCCTCACCTTGACCCGGCCGCTGCCGAAATCTCTATCCAGCCCATAATTACTTCCCATCTCGCCTACAGTAAATTCTGTCTCCCTCTTTCATTTTTATGGTCTTTCTAAAACACAAATTCCTTAAAGTTTAAGTAATCCAGATCCCTGCTCCTCTCCCCTTCCCAGGGGAAGGTGCCCTGCCAGAGCTTGTCCCCACCAGCCCCGGGGTAAGGACTGAGCTGTCTTATCTTCTCCGTAGGGTCAGAGCTCCTACAGGGGCAGGTACCACAGGGGGAACGATGTGCTCCATCCCCTCACCCTTGCCTGCCCCAGGGTAGTTTCTCCGTGGGCTCGCAGCCCTGGACCACTTGCCGTGGCGCCAGCTGGAGGCGGTGTTAATCAAACGCTCAGGGAAATAAGAGTGAAAGCAAAATTTGAGTAAAAATTAAAAAATAAAGGAAAAACTCAAAGCTTGGTGTCAAAGCCCGGATTGAGCAAGGATGCCGATCAGCAGCTCGCCCTCTGTGGCAAGCAGTGACTCCGTACGTACAAGGCAAACCATGACCAAAGAGCATCCAGGGAGGGTTAAAACAACCCGGAGCGCGAGAGGATAAAAAACTTTTGTGAGCACACCTGGCTCCTTGGTACCGCTCTAACAATGAAATCTAACAAGACACACACAGAAACCAAGAGCAAAATGAATTTGATGACCAAGAGCCTTCAGGAGAAATGCAAAAGGAGCCCAACCATCGATTTCACAGGTTGGTTCAAGGAGGACATTGAAGGAGATGAGGGGAGAAGGGAGGAGAGCGCCAGTGTGATATCCCGGTGGGGTCCTGGGGCTCCCCGCAGAGGGACCCCCGTCCTTCGCTCCCCACCTTTTGCATTGTATAAGAGTGATTAATTGCTTACGCAGGGATCGATCCAGCTTTACGAACAGCACGGGATTTCCATTTCTTTGGGAGGGGTCACCTGGAGAAGCTGAAATGTAGAGGACCTGAAGTAATTGCGTTTCTCTGTCTTTCCCTGGCATTTTTAGGTACTGATTAATGTAGAGCCTGGGCAGCCCGGGGAAATCAATAACCTTAACCCTTAGGAAGTGTTTGCATTTACGTAGAGGATGCTGCGTGTGTGAGGGGTTGGGTTTTTTTCTCCTCAAGCGAGACGGAAAGTTGGAGGGGTCTCCCAGTGCCACCCCCTCGGCCGAGGTGCCCCTGTGGTTTTGGGGGATGGCTGCAGCTGCCGGGGGCGGGTGGGGGACGAACCCCCTTTCCCATGGCCATCCCTCCAGGGCTAGAGAACGGGAAAATAAATAAATAAAATAAAATTTTTTAAAGGATAAAAAAATAAAAAAATAAATAAAATAAAAATAGAAGTGCATCGTGTTGGGGTGGGGGATGAGTCCTTGCCGGGAGTGCCACAAGCGCCGGTGGCACAAAGCGATGCAGTCTGTCCCCGCCGCAGCATCTTTCACTCGCGCAGACAAATTGATTTGCAAAGGTTGAGGCTGGCAGCTCAGCCTGCTTTGCATAGCCAGCGCTCCCCGGCCACACAATAAAAAGTAGCCTGGCAAACAGAGGCACGCAGCGGGAACTGGCCGGTTCAAAGTCCAAACCCCACACCCCCTCACCCCAGTCTGGTTTGAAAGGTCACTGTGTGTCTGGGAAAATAGTCTCAGGATACGATCCTTTATTAAAGGTCACTATTTTTCAACGGCACTTAACACACACTTGCACACAAATTGAGGCTGGAAAAAAAAAAAAAAAGAAAAAAAAAAGAAAAAAAAAAAAACCTGGGGGCTGCCTCGCATTGTACATTGTGCTCACAAGATTTATGTCTTGTGGTCACCAGCAGTAAACACACACTGCTTCAGTATTAAAGTTCACATTAATCCACCGATTCCCCCCCCCCTCCTTTAAATCAGCCTCCCTCTTTGCAAGGCAAACAGTGGCAAGGCAGGACTTTAACTAATCGCTTTTGTTTTTCCTCCCTGCTATAGGGTTTTACCTTCCCGTGTTTTTTTCTCCGGTTTTGTTTGGGTGCTGGCTTTGCTTTTATGCCTTGCTCGGAGTTTTTGGTCTGCTGATGCCGGCTTTTTCTTTTAACCCGAGCATCTCAACAACTCCTCTCTATGCAATATACCAAATATACTATTTACGCTATAGTACAGCTGTAGAAAGACATTATTTAACAGTCAGGGTTGTTGTTTGGTTTGGTTTTTTTTTTTCCCTTCCCGAGTCCTACAGTCACGCGTTACAATGAGAAATACAGTGATTAAAACCAGAAAGTAGAAAGTTGGGGTTTCTTTTGCCAGACATATCTGTTTTATCTTTCTTTATGCAAATACATTTAAAAAAAAAAAAAGTAATTCCTATTTTACTACCCCCCCAGTCATAGTGATTTTACTCCTCATTCACAAAGAAAACTTGAAAAAACTCTGCATTGAATTAATAGGGAAGCCAGTTTTAATGAAGACACTAAGAGTTTCTAAATTAATTTCTCCAAGAATTGGGGGTGGGGAATAAAAAAAAAAAAAAAGCACAACAAAACCACCCAGCGAATTTCAACTAGGAAGCAAAGCATACAACGTTTTGGATTTTCATTTTGCTCCAAGACAACACAGTTTTACAAACCTCTGCCAACGGCATATTTCCAAGCCATCAAAAGCACATTAATTTTTCTGGTTAAAACAGCTGGGGAAATACACACGTGTAACAGTGAAAACATCCCAGGCTCATTGGAATACCCCAAAACAAAAATGAAAGTTGTTTTGGTGTTGGTTGTTTTTTTTTTTTTTTTTCTTCAAATACAGACTAGTAAAAAAGTAAAAATATCTCACAAGGCGAGGGCTGATATTTTGCCGTTAAATACTTTAATCCCTTTGTCCGTCGGGTTTGCGCCTCGCCGGGGTCGGAGTTGTTAAGGGTGAGCTGCTTTGTAATGCCTTTGGTGTTGCTCCCCGGCTATTGATTGGGCTCTCGTTAACCCGGCCGGGCCCTAAACGGGGCGCTGGCGAGGGCGGCCGGGAAAAGCACCGAGCGGGGAGGTAAAGGGGAAACGAGAGCGAGGAGGTAGAAGTGAAACTCCTTCAAACAGATGAGCCCAGGGGTTGGTTTTTACACCAAAAAAAAAAAAAAAAAAAAAAAAAAGTTCTTTTCAAAGGTCATTAAGCACACAAAGCCCCCGGGGCATAGGATGAGATTTTAAAGGGCTTTTTTTTTTTTTTTTTTTTAATACATACAAATAAAAATATCCAGACAGAGGTTCAAACTCTGAGGTTCCCACCCCCCACCTCTGGAGCAGCCCCCGTCTCCCACAATCTCACCCATACCAAAGCGCCGCTCAGAATTGGGAATAGGTCTAACCTACCAGTCCGCTCCTGCGTCCCCCTTCATCATCCTCCCCCGGGGCAGAGGCAGGTGGGCGCAGGACCAGCCCCACCCCCACCCCCCCCACCCCCCATCCCTCCTCCTGTCCCTGCCTTTGCGGAGCTTTTCGGTGGGGTGCCGTTAAACCCAAACTCTCTAGCACTGTACGCACGCCTTTGAAATGAGTTCATTTTGAATGCAGCAGTAAAAATCAAGACAAAATGTAATGGGAGGTGTCCAAGTATGCAGGCAAAACACGGTAGCTGCCCAGCAGCATCCCCCAAATTGCTTTTCTAGCCTCAAGATGGACCCCCAAAAAATGAAAGGGGAGAGAAAGAGCAATGAGGGCCTTTCTGCCTCTCTCCGGCGAGGTTGTGAGCAGGAGCAGGACGTGGAGTCAGGCTCATGCTGACCCATCAGCGGTTCATCCTCAAAGGGGACATCAGGGACGTGAGGGCCGGGGCTCAGGCAGCAAAAGAGCCAAATGCTGTCCATGGCAATATCCAGCCCAGGTACAGTTTTTCCTCTCTCCTGAGGCTATAACCATCCCCCAAAGCCATGAAGGGGGGGGACCTGGAGTCACACAACGAGGGGCAGTGCCCTGTCGGTGCCCAGGCCGGGAACCACCGCGCTCAGGAACGTTCACACTCCTGGTGGAGAAGAGGGAGCCCGTCTCTCTGCACAAGTGAGGCTTTTAGGACAGTAAAGGATGAAGAGCCCAGGTTCAGGAAGAGCTTGGGGAATCGTACAACTGGGATAGCTGCTCTTCTTCCCTCCCTCGCTTACCCCACCTTGATTTTTGTGCGCCCCTCTCCTTCTTCCCCACACGCCGGGATTTATTCCCGGGCTCCAGCATCACCTACAGTGACCTGTGTCGGCCGTGGTGACACCCACTGCCTGGCTCAGCATCATTTGGGAGGCACCATCTGTGCCCGCTTCCCAACCCCACACGAACCCGGTGGCTGTCCGGCAGGTGATGCTGCAAATCCCATTGGCTACCAAAAAAAGGCTCCCGGGTCCCAGAAAGCCACCAGCGACAGGACGAGGGGTGGTGGAGAGGCACACACAGCATTTCCCTGCACCCGCAAATTCAAAACAGCAAGTACTTTCCTAAAGCCCCGGCACCAGGAGTCCTGGGATTTACATTAAAAATGGGGGGTTGAATTTTTATTTTTTTTTTTTAATTGTATGCAAACAGTTTGCCACAAGAACTAGATTATTTCTTCATCTCCTGAAAATTCTGCTCCTAATCCCTAGGACGTTTCCAAGCGCAGAAAGAGTCAATAAAAACGTGCTTCTCCTGCTAAGGAGACTTTCCAGCATCTTTTCGTGCGCAGCTTCCCCAACCAAGGGCAAGCCGGTGGCCTCAAACAAGGACCACGCTCAAAACTTGGAAATTTCCAGATGGGATGTCAGGAGAACCGCAACAATAGCTGTCCCCGTGCAGCAAGTGGCCTTTCTGGCCAGCCCCCGTGGGCTCAAATTGGTCTTACACAGAAAGAGGAAGGACCGGGGAGGTGGTGGCCCCTTCCCAGCTCACACGTCTCCTCGCCCGCCCTACAGCGGTCACCAGTGCCAGCACCTGAGGGTTGGTGTAAGAGTAATGACACCCAATTTGACAGCCTTCGGATGCGGCGCGGAAAGGAGCCGTCTTAAAAATGCCCAAGTTCTGGAAACAACATCACTTGGGATGCCCGAGCATCCCGCGCCGGCATGGCATGAGTTAACCCGCCTCGTGCAAAGCCACAAATCCCTAACCGGCCCCGCACAAACCTTCTCCAGCAGTGATCAATAGATCCCCAGACCACGCCGACATAACCTTGTCATCTCTCAACAAGGGTACAGTGGCTAAAAAGGCTCGGGGAGGAGCGGCGTCGCTCGTGCCCCCCGCCCCGGTGACCAAGATATGGCCAGCGACTGCCAACACTCCCGTGGTCCCCACGCCGCTTTTAGCGTCCTCCGGCTGAAGCAGCTCCGCACTGATCACCGGCCAAGCTCGAGCATCCTCGAGACCCCAGCGCAGATAATCGTCATCCAGGCGGTGACAAGCAGCAAGAGCAGCGCCGCGATACCAAGGAGACCGAGTGTGGCAGGGCAGGAGGGTGCCCAGCAGCAGGCGCCGATAGGTTCACGCGTGTCCCCCGTGCCTCCACAGTTCCCCTCCTCCCCCCCCTCCCTTCCAGCATCCTCTCCGTAGGGATGCTGTCAGCTCCAGATTTGTTATGAAGTGCCTGCTGCACCGATTTGAGCCCAACAGCCAGTACTGTTATAAAAGAAAATTACATTAATTTGTGTAAAAGTGTAATGAAAAAAAAAAAAAAAAAAAAAAAAAAAAGAGAAAGAAGGCAGTGGGGCTATTTTTTCTCGCTTTCAGAGGAACATTGGTTTGGCGGCTTATGATTATACGGGGAACGCCGGCCAGCCAGGGGCTCCTCTCCTTTCACACAGCGCTGGGGCTGCCACACGCCAGCGGGATGCTTAACGGTGCTGCGTGGTGTGGGTGACACACCGGGGATCGCCCGGCTGCACCGAACAGCCCCTATGGTTTGGGGAGCGATTGGCATTTATGCACCGGCTAAAGGAATCATTTGAGGCAGAGAAAAATACCTGGGATTTACTTAAATAGCTTATTCAAATAGCTGGCTTCTGTGGGGCTTGGTAATCACCGCTCTCCCTATTTCGGCCGTCTACCAGGGGACCAGACCCGTGCGGACGCATCCGTGCCATTACTCAAACCCCTCGTGCAAGAGACCTCAGCGACTCAGCCCCTGGAAGGGTTAAGACGGGTTGGGAAGTTTCATCCACATGGTTTAAAACCGCACGGGTTAGGGATGTTATTTCGGAGGCATAAATAAGTCCAGCTCTCCGGGGCCGCGCTGGCTCACTCCAGCCGGGGATACAGCCCCCGGGGTCTTCGTGAACGGCACCTGCCTACCTGGAGCGAAGCTGCTATAGACACAAATCGACGGCCAGAGCTGGCCCAAAATCCCAAAAGCTCGGAACAAGCAGAGCAGAGGTATTTGGGAAAATGAGGCTGCCTCCCAACAAAAAAAAAGCACCACCACCACCACCAAGTTTGGTCCCATTTTCCCCCCAGTGAGATGTGCTGGCACCAGCTGCAGGGCAGGGAGGGAAGATGCAACAGGCAACCCAAAGCATCCCTCCAGCTGACTTTATAGGCTGAAGAAGCCACCTCTGTGCGAATTACAGCGGTAGCATCAGACAAAAAGGGGTTTTCCTTAAAATCCCCAAAATGCAGTTGGCACGCCTGAGTGGGGATCTCCTGAAGGGAGACTCACACGAGCCCCATTTGTTACAAGCCCAGAACTTCACCATTTCAGCAGAACTTGATTCAGAATGAAGCTGTCCTGACAGCCAACACCCAAAAGTCCTCTCTTTACAGATCAATATTGCTTTTAACAACGAGCAACCTCCTCGCACCCAGACCAAGACCCCACTTGAACCAGCTTTCCCCTTCTTGGGCAAGCCAGCAACTCCGAGCAAATCTATAAAAACCCTTTACCATTTGCACGAAAATCATACTTTTGCCAGCGGTTTAAAAAAAATAAAATAAAAAAAAAAAAATTCCCACGTGACTCCAACCTGAATTTAGAAAGAGAAAATTTGGGAAGGGAGAGTGCCTGCCTTGTCTCGGTTGCGGCGGGGTGGTCAGAAAAAGGAACTGCTGGGTCCTGCCCTCTTCTGCTGCCGTCCCCGCGCCGGGGCCGACCGCAGCCACCGGGAGCCTTCCCACGGCCCAGCAGCTGCTTTGGGGGGAGGTGGGGGGGAAGCATCCCAAAACCAGGGATGCTTTGCTTAGGGGTGCATGCACGTGAACACCCCCATCCACTGGGGCCCCCGATTTAATTTCCGAGAAATGCAGTTTTCGCTTGCAGAGGCGGGAAAGGCCGCTCTTGCCATCCAGTTCCTATAAGGGTCGGCTCCCCAGGCTCAGGCCAGTTACCGAGAAAACTTAGTCTCGGTTTTGGCAGCAATTCGAGATCTTGGACACATCACTTCGCTCCTCCGTTCCCCAGTTTCCCTTCTCTCAAGTGGTGCTGGTAGCAACTTCTCACCATCGCGTAACTAAAATTAATGATTGTGAATTACCCTTTGTCATCTCGCCCGCTTCTGTCCAAAGATTTCGCTTCTCTTTTATATTGTTGTTGTGCTGGACAATAACAAAGTACCACATGTCGCATTCAATTAAATTCTGAAAACGGAAAGTACTTCTTGAAATAAGGTATTTGAGGACATCTTCCCCGCTGCTGAGCGGCTCGAAGGAAGGAACGGCCCATCAGAGACACCCAAGTGCAGGGGGGGTCTGCTCGCACCGCTGGGTACAGCGGCGCAGGGGGAGATTCTTCTGAGCAGGTCTGTACACCTGCCTAAAAATTAATCGAGGGAGACGAGATCAACGGGTGAGCCCTACGGGTGAAGGCAAGAAAAAAATGCCAGGTGGAGCTGCAACTCTTGGGATCTTGTTAAAAAAAAATAAAAATAAAATAAAAAGTGAAGCTGCTGTAGGATCTCCTGCTGCATCCACCCTCCCAACCAACCACAGGCAGCGACGAAACCAACTGAAATAAAGTTATAATAAAGCTCTGTTACAAATGACTGAAAGCTTAAGGTTTTCCTTGCAAATCAAGCTGCTTCTAATTTTCAAATTTCCGGATATGAACTTGTGAGCTTTTACACGTTTGTGTTAACTTTATTCAATAAAAGCCGTTCCCTTTAAACGGGCGGTAACTATTCCCTGGCAAAGAGCTGCGAGGCCATCTCTGAGACTGTATTTTCTAGGAGGACGGGGGAGGAAAAGTGTTGTTTTTCATTTTTTTTTCTTTTTATCTTTCTGCTTCCATTTAAACAATACATTTCCTTATGCCCTACTTGACTGAACACCAGATCTTGATGTGAAGCATCAGAAGCCAGTCTCTGCCAGAAAGACAGATACTATAAATGGCCAAAGGTCTGATCTGGCACTGAGCAAACCCTGAAATATTATTTTTAAATTGGCATCTATTTTCGGACATGCTTCTACGCTGCTGAAAGAGAATTAATGTCATGCTCTTGGTGCGTTTTGCTAGCTCAAGCTCAGTGCCAGAGCCGCGCAACTAAAGAAAAGCCTCTAAAGTTAGTGTGAGTCTGAAGTAAACGAGCCCAGAGCCAGAGGCGCTGATTTCTGGCAAAAAAAAAAAAAAAAAAAAAAAAAAACCAACCCAAATAAATTTGCAGTGAGAATCTGTTCAAATCATAGTGTCCACCTCCCCCGGCATCTTTTGGCAGGGGAGGGTGCCGTGGTCTGAGTCAGTCCCTGGCTCTGCCCTGACTCACGCAGCAGCATTCAGACCCGCCGTGTTACGACGGGGCCAGCCAGGCGCTAGTTGTTAGTTTAAAGCCTTCGGACTAACACCAGCTCTGTGCCTTGTTGGGTTTTTTTACTCCTGAGAAAGCCCAATGAGGAGCCGAACTGCAGGTCTCCGAGAGATACAGGGGGGAGAACAGCCCCAAACCTCATCGGGGACAAACCCATCTTCGTCTCAGCGCTGGTTTTGGTCTGTTACCTGCACTACGTCTGTACAAACCCCGATTCCAGCGTGCACGCTTAATTACAAGTAATTACAAGTCCTGGAGCCCTCACCAGACAAATCGCTCCCTCAATCAAAGCCGCTCATTGGGGCATACACGCGCTGCCCATTGCAGAAGACGACTTCCCGTGAGTTCAACTCCGCTTCTCACCCCGCACTCCTGCAAACGCCGTAGAAAGCCATAGTCTCGCTAATGCCTGGTTTTGCCCAAATCGTCCAAGCGGGCCGCTATCAGACACTGACCTTCTCTAGCAAGCAAGGGCGATGGGGAGCTTTTAAAAGCACGCCATCTCACTTTCGGTATCTGGTTCCCATCTCCTGAGTGCGTGGTTTTGGGACGCAGCCCTGCCCCTGGAGGGGACGGCAGCATCGTGAGACACCAGGAGCATTTTGTTTAAACGCTTAACGAACTTTGCGGCGTGTTGCTGGTCTTTCGGGGCAAACAGAGTTACAGGGTTGGGGGAGCTCAAAATCTCTATTTCCCTTTTAGGAAGAAGGCAAGAAGGGCTTTTTGTTATTTAAAAATCACACAAGTTGCTGTTTTTTCTCGCCACAGCACAGAAGGTTTCCACACAGCCCCACCACGGGCTCCTGACCTTTCCTACGGAGCTGGCGTTTAGGGACAAGACACCCCTCAGCCCCTCCACCAGAGTCATTAGCCCCTCCATTCATCTGCCAATGGGGACCAGTTGCGGCAAACGCTTTTACAACTGGCAATCCGCTGGGGGAGGACCACAGGAGAGCGAAGCTCCTCGGACATAGCAAGCCCATCAGCCATCACACAGCAATAATTTTTGGTCACTACTTCCATAAACTGGATTTGAACTGGTGACCTCCAGCAAGCGCGTCGGTCCCCCGAGCCCCCCAGTTCCCCTCTGTAAAGGCTCTTATTTTAACCGGTGACTCCACGCACGTCTCAGCCCTTCCTCTCCCTGTCACTTTACGTCCCGGCATTGACATATGGTTGAACCGATATCCTTCCTCCACTTCCTTTCTCGTTGCTAAATGTCCAGTAGGATTGCACAAAAGCACCCAACAGGAAAGGTCAAGCTGAGTTTCATGCCTGAGGTCTAGGATTACACCAAATTCTTAACGTTCGTCTGTCCTTAGCATCGAGCAAGCACTTCCCAGTTTCAGCCTAGTCATAGCCAAAGCAACAGAATCATTTTCACTCGGGTTTGCTCCACTTTTGCCTTTAAAAACCCCCCACCAGGTTATTCCCACATCCCTGAAGGGAGCAGGCTGAACCTGAGCTCACCAGGGCTGCACGCGCAGGGACCCAACAGAGCTGCCAAAGGCCAGATTAAGACTCGCCAAAACTCTCTACAGCTCAAGTTTGCAGCTCGCTACAATATTATTGACTAAAGAAGCACGCTTGGAAAAAGCTTTGAACGTTTCCAAGCAGCCAGAGAGCCGCAGAGATTTCTCAAACTTTGAATGGAAACCTACATTGAACAAACAAAACAAAGAAACAAACAAACAAAACCCTCCTAAAAAAGCACAAGCTTTTGATGAAAATGTTTTAAGAGGAGGTTCTGACACGAAGGGGTTTAATCAAAGTCCATGCAGTAATAACACTCTAAACTTATTGATATGCTTAAGTGGCTCCTAAGTAATTCGCAAACATTAATGAATTTACCTGTACAATCCTCTCATGGAATAAGCTGTATCCCTGGGTTTGGGCTTTGGGTTAAGATTTCCGGCCGTCACAAAACCTCAACTAAAACCAAAAATTAAGGCTACGTCTCAAACGAATGCCTCACCCGCAGGTAAGCCCGGCTCAAGCACGCCGAGCCAGAGGCAAGGTGCTTCGATTTGCACCGCTTGGCTTTTCCCCGAGATTGAGACCTTGCTGTGCCCACACTTATCTTGTTGGCTGAGGTCTCCACAAAATACTTATGGCGGTGATCCTGAAGCAGCAATATTAAGTAATATCGCACCAGCAACGCCTTTCGTTTCTCTGCCTGCTTCTCCAGGCGTCCCCGGAGGAGGTGTTTCCCTCTCCGGCTCCCAAGGGCTCTGCGCCCCCCTGCATGAGCTGAGCGCTATTATTTAACCTGGACTAACTTCTCACGGGAGCAGTTAAAATCTTTAAGATCTTACCTGCATTTGACCAGAAGTCTTCTCCTTAAAATAGTTACTCAGATGATGCTGAGCCCAAAAGCATTAAGATGCAAAGGAAACAATTGACCGACTTTTTTTTTTTTTTCCTTCCATGACAAATCAGGTATTTAACACAGCTAAAGCTACTGTTAAGGCTAATCATGATTAAAAAGAGAATATGATCTAAGCAGGATTACTATTTCAGATTTATCAGGTAATAATTAACCCATCTCCAACCATGCGATCAGGCCACTCGCTCACCGACTTCTCCTCCAACTTAGGCTGAGCCCAAATCACACCTCTCCTGCCACAGGTGGCAGTTGGCTGAGCAAAAGAAGTACAACCAAATGCTGGGGAGGACCCAAAAAATTCAGCCTCGGTAAGGAAAATGCAGGCGTCGCCCTCTCCCCCTTCAACTACTTGGCGGAAACGGGCAGAAAAGTAGCTGAGATGGCAGCAAAAGTCACCCATAGCGGTAGGAAAGAGGAAGCTACATATGGAAAAATTCGTTTCTGCAACAGGTTTACTTGCTAAGTACTGGGAATACGGGACGTTCGGCATCAAATCAGATTATTATAGGACTTAAGACTGTTCTAGAAATATAGAAATGGTGTTAGCGTGACATTAAAGCTCCAATCGACAAGCTTAAATAGCTTGCCAGATGAAGCACGGATGTAAAACCACCAAGGTGAGCGCACAGGCTCTGTCAGAGAAGGACCTCCCCAAAATAAGGGTCTGGGCTCCATCCCCAGGCAAGCTGCAGACCTGTCCTCAGAGACAAGTCTTCCACTACCCCCTGACCCAGGAGGCATTGCACCACCAAAGAGGAGGGCTCAGGAGCGAGTAATGCAAGAATGATTTTCCCTTATCTTCACTATAGAAGAGATTATTCCTCCCCAGCGTAGAGCAGTTTAAATAATGAAGACTGGGGGAAACGAGATAGAGCGCGCGCACGGTTTTATAGCTGCACGCAGGGCACTCTGCGTTTGCTTGTGCTCTCAGCCTCCAAGGTGGAGGCTGGAGATGGTGGACTCCCTGGCCAAGACTGTATGGACATCACAAGTCTCGGTTTCACCACCACGTCCCCGCTGTCGAAGCTGTGTTGCAGCTGGAGTATCGTTACAGGAAGATCCACCTACAGGCATCTTCATTTTGAGAGGGGGGGGGAAAAGGCTGCGAGTGCCTATTCAAAGCAAATGGAGGGCAATCCTACAGTAATGAGGCCTGGCAAAGTTGGGCCTCAATGTGTTTAAAGGGCCCTTAAAAGAAGGTGGTGTCCTCACAGCAAATCGGCGATCAACAGGTACCCGAAGCAGCTAGAGGGGGGAAAGCCTTGGCTCCGGAGCGGTGCTAGGGCTGGTCTTTCAACGCCTGAGCATCGCAAACTTGCTGACGCAAACATGATCGGGTGGGAGTCGTCAGAAACGGTCAACAGAGCATCGCCAGGAGAGGGGACAGACCACTTGTCCAGTGGCAGCAGACGCTTGTGTTACATAGACACTGAAACAAGGAATAGGTATATTAGCAACGCCTGAGCATCCTACAAGCGGTTGCTGAAGAACCGATGCTACACATCCCTTTCAGATGAACCAAACAAACGTTATAGTAATTAAGCTACAGATTTATTTTTTTTATTATTATTTTTTTTTAAAAAGTAGTTTACTAGTGTCCTGAGACAAATTCTGCTCTCAGTCCCCTGGCAACCCCAGGGAGAGGAGCCACATAACCCTGCACAGCGGGTTACGAAAACACCAGGAAGGCGAGGGCAGGGAAAGAGCTATAGAAAAATAAAGATCTTACAACTTTCATGTAGAAAGACTGGATGAAAAATAAAAATACTTTGCGGTAAACATGGGCTGGTGAGATTGAGTGTTATTACTTAAACAATGGGCCTAATCCTGGAATGCGCTGAGCACATCTTTAACCTTTCCCAGCTCCTCCAGCCGCTGTTGACGCTGTTGGGAACCAAGGAAGACGCGCTTCGCACAAAGAAAGGGCGCAGTTCAGACTTGTCAAAGATACTTCAATTTAAGCTCCCCCCCAACTGATCATTTGGTTTTTGATTAAAAAAAAAAAAAAACCAAAACAAAACAAAAAACACGACGAGAGCGAGGGAAAGCTCAGCCTTCCTCAGAAAGGAAAGGGAGTAGGGACTTATCTAAGGACTTTGACTTTTTTTTTTTTTTGGCCAAATGGGTCAGCTTTTACTTTTCTATAAAAATATAAGTTGTATAAGAGTAATCGACTTAGAGCCAACTCCAGAGGCAATAAACAAAGAAGGGATCTGTTCTCTCGGCAAGCTAATACACACTGAGCTCTCACTTGAATCACCCGTTGACTTCAGGAAGAGCTACAAACACTTCGTATGCCATGGATACGTTGGGAAACTCAAGACATTGACTTCCAGTTACCTAAATAATAAAAGAACCCACGTTCCTCGCATAGAAGTAACATTACTTTATTCGACACATGTGGATCTATCGGCCAGGAGAAAAGTGGCAGTGAGAAGAGGAAGTTAAAGCGACGTTAACCCTCTGCAGACTCCAGGCAGCAAAAAGCACCGTCTTGCCCCACAGCGTAATCAAGGCTAGGTAGATTCCCAGTCCATCTGGGAGTGGGTTTGCCCTTAATTTTAGATGAGTTTTGCTGAGACAGTCTTTGCAAACATTCTAGAAACCCTAGAAATGAGAAAGAGGCGTTTAAAAGATTGAGACACCTCTCCCTTCAAGTCAAAGTTCCATTTCTGGAAAAAAACCCAAAACAACTGCATTTCTTTTGTGCTATCCCTTCTGAAACTGCAAGAGCTGCTAAAATTAGGAGGGCTGTTGCTGCAAAATCCACAAAGGAGTTAAGATCTCGGTTATAAGCTTCCCAACCCATCACCCATTGTGTGATAAAAATCTTCCTAAGTAGGCACTCTCCTTTACCCTCAAGCACCTTCTTTAATTGTGCCTTTGACTAAGAGCAAATCACTCTGCCTCTTAATATCAAGTTTGATTAAGGTAATTTTGATGTGATATCATGAAATAATATTTACTGCTCTCCAATAATTTATGTAAATAGGTTCCCCTTTCACCCCAGCCGTACAGGATGACAGGTGATTCAGTGCTGCTGTTCCACGTGCACGTCTGTAGCCAGCGCGTATGCCTCTACGCCGTGCCTCTGCAGAGCACCTAATGGATCCAGCCACCGTGTTAACAAAACGCATGGCTCGATGATGAAGATGAAGCCTACCTTCCACTTTAGCCTCAACCCCCAAGCCTGCTCCACAACTGAAAAAAGAATGCTTTTAAATTACTACTTTTTTTTTTCTCCAAATAAAGTCTGTAGACAGTCATTATTATTGTATTTCGTGTTGTATTTTGCTGTTAAGTACAGAAAGTATAGCACAAACACCAATAGCCACCTACCACAAAAAACTTCCAACAGGCCGAGATATCGCGCTTGCTGACCTGAACTCAAAACAAGCGCACTCAGACAAATTAACACCACATCACCACCGCAGCCACCACTGCTCCTCTCAGATTTAAGAAGAGCCTGAAGTTGGTACAGACAGGATGAGATAAGGAGGGAGATAGGAGGAACCGCGTACAAGTAAATAACCACCTGCAATCACGAATGACTTGCCAGCAAGGAAGTCCAAGCCAGACGCAAACTACCCGAGGCCTCAGACAGCAGTTACGCACGCTTGGAGACGTGGTACGGTAAAAGGAGATGACCCAAACTCCACCCTTAGAAGTTGAGGTCTGCAGGGGCGCTCGACTCCACCGGAGCAGAGCGCATGTTTTGCTATGAACAAGCTTTAGTCATCTCTGTCCTCAAGGCGTGTCACGGTTTTCAGCAGACGCGTCCTTTGTGGACCTCCACACGAGTAGAAGACCCTCCACCCAAACCTAAGGCTATATTTAAGCAGAGTTTACTCTCCCGCATCATTTCCAACACTCTCCCCACCACCTCACCTTCCCTGGGGACGTCCCCTGCAGCACCAGTCTCCCCATCTCCATGTCTCCAAGCGCAGAACCCAGCTTCGCGTGATTTTGAGTAACATTTCGAATACCATCAAACCCGTAACAACCACGGACACAGCAACCATGACGTGCTTCTGCCTCTGAACAGCTTCCACCTGATCACAACTCTGAATACGTACTAGACATTTTTTTAATTTTTTTTTTTTTTTTTAAGTTGCATTTTCTGGGCATGCATTTACAAGGCAAGGCACTTTGGAGCAGGCACCTATTGACTTGCAGGAGGGTTAGGAAGTAAGCCAAGGGGATAGCAGTGTGGTTTTGTTCATCTTACTTCCCCGACAATAGCTCACATCCTTTGATTCCTTCTTTAGAGCGTGTTTAAGGCTTGTATAACGTTGCTAGAAACCCAAAATCCTTTCTGCACATAAAACACATAACGCAGCTGCTGGAAAGGCAGTTTTCCTCCTATTACCCCATCCACACACCGCAACCCATTTCTTGTGGAAAGTGCTTCCATGACTGTTCGTAACTCATCTTTGCAAATAAGAACGCCAATTAGTGTCCGGTACAACGATGATGTGTATGATCGTGAGGAAGAAAGCGAGAGAGGACAGCTGTCCCCTAGAAACTCGATTGAGATTACCTACTCATTAGTACCAGACCATCTAAACAGCCACCAGATGGTAACAACTTCCAGTCAATAATGTGACATGTTTTGCAATCACCAAATCCCTTTGCGAAAACAGGGCAGGACAAATCTTCTCGCCCGAGCACTTGGGCAAACTGGCAAAAAGAGCCGGAGAAGCTCGGCAGCAGCTGGAGGCAGGGTTTGTCCACACTTGTTCAGCCCGGTAGCGATGGGAGGGAGTTGGGCAAGCACGCGCCGAGCTAAGGCACGTTTGGGACGTTCAGACCCGAGTGAGGACCTCGCAGCAATTCGCAGCCCTCCCCTCTCGTGTCCTGGTGTCCTCCACAGCAACAGAAGCTGAGCGACGCTTCCTGTGTTTTGCAGAATGTTCTCAGGGCTGTGGGTGAATGCCGTTACAGGCTGGATTTTGGTCATTTCACGGTAAATCCAGAGCATCTCTCAACTTCGCTAAAACGGCTCCAGATGCCCGTCCTTCCACTGCATGCAGATCTACCCCTATCCAAGTAACTGTATGGGAGTAGTTCCAGCTGCTGGGGAGACCTGGACTAGAAAAGGCAATATCCTGCTCATACAAAGGGTTGCAGTAAAGCACGGTCCTCGGCCATACTCCCAGCTCCAGAACATTTCCCATCATTGTGAATTCCACGCAGGCCAGTTGCTTTAAACGGGATAGCCTCCCTTCCCGCTGATCATGAGCAAATTGAAATGGATCACCTGAAAATGAATTGTTCAAAGCAAGCATCGTCTCCACAAAAAGCCCTGTAATACTGAAACCGCATTTTTACAATACTTTGAAATAAACAGAAGAGAAAGTTTCAGAAAGGCACCTGTGTCACATTTTGTTGGTTTTTTTTTTTTTTTGGGGGGGGGGATTCCCCCTTTTCTGTCTAGGGCTAATTTCAGCCTTTCTGCATCTCCCCCATGCATTTTTTGCAGTTTCTGAGTTCTGATTTCATTGAACTCTCTGCACTTGCAGAGCAGGAGCAAAGCCCGTCAAAGCCAGCAGAAAGATTTTCATCAGCTTCACGGGGTTTTGGATCAGGACATCGGCGCGTAATCTTTATACAAACACAAGTGGAGAGCTACTGTCGGAGGGCACAGCTACGTAAAGACTCCCATCAGACCTCCAAGTCCACCCAAGAAAGACCTCTTGAAGAAGGGCAAGCATCAGCTCTGAAGGGGGTTGTCCCAAACTGGGTTGTGGGACATCAAGCTCAGATTATCACCGGGATGAATGCCAGATGTCCTCCAGCAAAACCCGGGTCTCGGCTGTGTAACTCAGTTAACAGCAGCAACAGCGGTATCTCCTAATCAACAAGTCGGTTGGACATGGGGCTAAAAACAACCAGAATGTTCTGTACGTCTGAAAGGTGCTTCACGTGCAGGGGCTTTGCACCCAGCAAAATTTAAATATGCGTTGCAAAAGTAAAAGAAGATAGCGTAGAATTCACTGCAGACTCAAACCAAACACAAGCGTCTAACTACTGACATCAACCCACCCTGTTAAAGAGACGCCACCACACTCCCCTGTACCTGGTCTATGAAAGCTGCAGCTGGGACCAGGACGGACCACTTGACACATTTAAATGGGCAGAAGCATCCTTGTGCACCAGTGCCCATGTACAAGCACCAACCGGTGCCTTTAAGGCCATAGAAGACCTCAGACAACGTCTTCTACCATGCATAGAGTACTCTCAGCGAAAGGCAGTTTCTACCTGCCAGCCTACGGGGAGATGGTCCTCCTCGCACTGCCCTTGCTTGCCCAGGAGGAAGGGGAGATGCTCATAGGAAGCCTTGAGGTGCTTTTCACTTCCCTGTTGAGACTTTTAAGAACCTGGAACACGGCAAAGAAAAGCGGTGGGAATGGTTTCTGAAAAAAAAAATCTTAATTATCCTAGAGTTCTCCTCCAAAAAGAGGACACAAAAGCACAGGCAACCCGTGGAAACCAGATAAAACTTTGCACGCAGCAGATAAAACTTTGAAATCACCAAGCCCACAAAGATGCTGCAAAAGAGTATAGGAAAACTCGTCAGAGGGCAGAGCCTTAGATCCCCTTCCGCATGTACCTGGCTTTTAGCTTTGTCCTTTAGAGCGGCCCACTAAAGCTCAGGCTGCATCTTGGGTCACGGGGGCAGGCGGGGGAGCTCAAGGAAGGTCTAATCCTGGCCTCTGGGGAGCACAGTAGGGAGCCCATCAGCTCTCCCTTGCGACACAAGCGGAGTTGCAACACTCGAGACCCCGTCCTCATCCGTGAAACGGCGCGTGCGTGCCAAGCCTTGCTTACAGCAGCGCCTTAAGTTAAGGAAAAAAAGGCTGCAAGTGCTCATCCCAGACGCAAAGGGGTCGCTTGACTCAGCGCGCAGCGGGGTGCGAGCATCCGATTCACTGCTGGTTCCTAAGGGCCAGCCCGGCTGTGCGGAGGTGGGAACCGCACACGCAAAGGAACGCCGAGGCAGGGTCCCGTAACAGCCCTCGGGAAGTCCCGCCAGTTGGGCCCCGGCGGGGTTGGGCTCTTGCCCCACCGTTCCCGCTGCAGGTACCTCCACGCCTGTTGCGACACAAGGCAGCGCTTATGCCAACGTGGCCCCGTGAAGGCTCCTACCTCCAGACTTTCACACAGCAAACGATCGCTAGCCAAGCCGTAAACCTCTTTAAAGAGCCGTAGAGCTTCACGAAAGCCTTCTCTTAATAGATTATTTGCCCCAGCCCTGCAGTTTCAGCAAGCAATATACTGTAATAAAACCCATTCTCATGCTATTTCAAAACTCCTCATCAACACTCGCCGCTGCCCTGCTAGGATTTTATTTGCCACCTTACCCGAATAAGGAGGGTACGTTCCAGTTGCACAAAACGCAAACGGGGAGCCCTGGGCCATTTTACCACCCACGCAGTTAATTACACCTTCGACAGCCAGCGGAGGGTTGGGTGTAGAGGATCCAAGCCCTCCCGCGGCTAGCAGAGACACGAAGACCAGTTGGCACTGGGATGCACGTCCCACCAGCGCCCTGTATCACAAGCTGAGAGAGACACAGCTTAATTTTTACAGATTAGGTGTTCATAAGCCTTAATGATATTTCATTTTTTCCCCTCCGACTCCAAAGCTTCTACACACCCAGACTATTTTTTTGTTGTTGTTGTTGCATAGGTTACTTTGACACAAACTTGGCACGCGATATAAAGTTTTCAAGCTTGTACCGTCAATGAGCTGAAGGTGCACAAAATTATTTCAGATTTTGATGACAGCCACTCAGTTATAAGCAGGTTTTCTGATCTGACCGTTTATTCACCACGTTCTTCTTCCCTTCCCAAGATGCCGTACTTCCAGATGAACCTTTTTCTTCTGCCGGCCCTACTAAGCTTAAAAGGCAAAAGCAACGCCTGCCAAGGAGAAAGAAAAATAAACATTGGCCCACTGCAAACCTATATTCATGGTGCTTCTAGGGTCTGGTTTCAGTGGTCAGCTCCCTTCCACTCAAGTCTCCTTTCTTCAAGTCACAGCTCTCCCAATCATTCATCTCAACCTCCAAAAAATTATGCTTTGTTTGTATTTTCTGTACAGAAATCTCGTTCTAAAGGAAGGGCAGGATGCCTGCACAATTTTCTTAAACCACGAACGTGGAGGGCACAGAAGAATTAAGAAAAATATAACCCTTCTAAATAAAGAAGAGCCTACTTTATTAGCTGCTAATTGAGAACTACATGGCTCTTAATACTGAATATTTATTTCTAATAGCGCAGGAGACACAGGCACACAAAAGCTCTTGTCAGCTTGGTCTTTTTTTTTTTTTTTTTAAAAAAAAAAAAAAAAAAAAAAGTAATGCATTTCTGTTCCACATACATAACATTAGACCCAAGGAAAGGAAAAGACAATACGAAGTTATCCTGAACTTTTCCCTTGGCTGCTTGCCACTGCTTACGGAGGTTCACGTGTGCTTGCTCTCGTTGGGCTTGTCCCCTCTGGCGGAGGCTTGGGGAGTGGTGGGAAGAGATGATAGCAGAAAAAGTTGTCAGCGACCATAAGTCTATAATTGACTGACACAGCCACTTACTGAGCGTTACTGCTCCAAGAGGAATGTTCAGGCTAAATTGGGTTACTCTAAGCAACCCAAACCACAGGTTATTCACCATTAAGGTTTCCCCATCCTCTTTGCCCCCAGCTGAGCCACGGACACCCAAACTTGTGAGTTTCGGTGCAGCAGGAAAGGGGACAAACTCGTTGTTGTGGGGAGACACCCATGGGTCCCACCAACAGCTGGGGAGCTTCACTGAGGCCTGGGGCCTCCAACTCTCCCAGAGAGGAGGAAACCCCGACCCAGCAGCCCAGGGCTGTCACCGTTTCCTCCAGGCATCACAAATCTCCCCAGCAGCAAACAACAGATCCTGCCTGGCTTATTTAACATTATCCACGCACTTCTGACGCAACGAACTCAGCACCCAAATTCAATGGGAAGATACCGACCCACCTGCTGCCTTCGGATCAGCTCTGGGTTGCTAATGGTGCAGACACTGTTTGCCGGCCGGACAGACTTGCTGGAACTCAGCAACACCCCAAAACCAGTAGGAGAGGTGGCTACTGTGGATTCACATGGTGCTGCCCTCAAGTCCCAGGCTTCGCTGATACACACTCAGCGCCCCGTGCCTCCAGACACATTCCCTAACCAGGCGTTTTGGCTGATGGATTGAGGGGAACCACACAGGTACGTCCTAGAGCTGTAGATCAGCACCTTGATTTCTAGGAAGCATCCCAAGAAACAGTGAAAATAAAAAATAAAAATCACGGTCTTACGGACATCAGTGGGACATTTGCCATCACGGCTTTTGTCCTAGAGCTGATCCCCCAGAAAGCAGAGACAAGCCAACGACTTTAAGGCCCTCAAGCTTTGTGCTTGATATACTTTTACTCCCAAACTAACAGGAAAAGTGACTCTTCCCGGGCTGGAAATAGGCACCACGACCTTTGCCAAAACCACTTCCATGGATTTGTACAAGCAGGCTCCCAGCACTGAAGGAGGCGACAGGTCTCCATTACAGGCTACGTCCATTGGTGCTGAAGTTGAGGAAAGTTTTACCATTATCAATCAATTTTAGACTTCTCTTCATGAGTTACTACTCAAATAACATGAGCCTATCTGGGGCAAAATTTATTTTTTTATTGGATGTCTAGAAACAGGCATTCATGTACTAGTTTAACCATCTAATTGCCAGCTTATCTCCTCAAATTTATGATTCACCTCAAGCAAGATCGACACCCAAAATATTACTTCAGCTCCTGCAGTTTTGGTTTTGCATCCAGCTGAGCATGATCCAATTTGAGCAGAGAGTTTGAAATGCCCTACCTGCCCATATTTTGCATGTATTAAAAATAATTGACAATAAGCATAAATCTGGAGAAATCTGAGGGAATGAACTCCGATTCCAACGCAAAGTTTTATGAGGTTATTAAAAAAAAAAAAAAAAAAAAAAAAGAAATCTCTGAAGAAAACTTCTTTCTCGGGGTAATTCCTCCAGCGTAGCACCGAGAAAAAGTAATTCATCACAATCGGAGTCGGGACTCAGCCATTACAGCTTGAAATGGATCAAGATCTGTTCTCCCCCTTTCTTTGGGGGTGATAAAATATGGGGGTTTGCACTGACCTGGCAGGGAAGCGGGGCAGAGGTAACGTTCAGACATAGGTTTGTCCCTCAGCTGCCCCATGAGAAGGATGAGGTGTTTGTACGGGGACCACTGGTCCTTGGCCACCGCTGAGCTGCCTCGTGGACCACTGTCCGGGCTATCACCTATATGCATGTCCCACGCACGAAAACACGAGAAGTAATGCTTTCTCAGAGCTCTGGATATTTTACTTCATCTGAGTATCGCTTTACAGCCACCATAAATCAAGCGGTGTGTCCCCCCCGCTCCTTCCCTAATGTTTTATAAACTGCAGAAAGTTGGAGTATTTTTTTGGCCCAACAGCCTACATATCCTATAATAATAAATGCCTCTCCTAACGTTGCTTTATTTTATCAATATTGCTAGACTTCTTAATGGGACTCTAAGCTCCTGACTAACAAAATATATTGTCTGTCATATTCTGTATTTATTTTTACTGCCAAGAACAATGATGCTCTATCCTGACCAGCGCAGGATAAGGGAGGTCAGAGCCCCTTAATTGAAAAAACACATGGGCGGACCGGCCGGTCCCACAGCCCAAACGGGTCACCAGCACCCAGCTCGCACGGCCACCGCTTTTTGGGGTTGCAACATAACCCCTGCGAGAGGGGCTGAGGCCGGGGACACCCCGGTTCTGCCTGGTGGGAAACACCACCCTAGAGGATATTACGCAGCGCGTTATGGATGAGTTTCGGGGAAAAGCAAAAAAAAAAAAAAAAAAAGAAAAAAAAATTTAAAAAAAAAAGAAAATCTCCAGCCAGGGTAGCACAAGGTTGGCTTGCCTTCAGGAAACGCCTGGTTGTATGCAGCAGCTGTGGTGCGAGTAGTACAACAAATTCACTTACTGAATGACAACAGCTTTATTGGCAAGCCAATTCAATTAAAGCCACTGCAACCAACAAAGTCGCAGGCAGCGCTCGCCGCATAACGAATATGGAATCATGCCTACGTTTCCCCAAGTGCCCTCAGCCCTCCCTGTCCCTCTGCATGAGAGGGAAAGGGATGAATGAATTAGGCTCAGATGATGGTAATTAATGGCTTGGCTGTCAGAGAGGCATTTTGTCGGCCTGGCGGTTGAAAGCTCTGTATTACGGATAAAGTCCCCAGCACTGCCCAGACAGGGCGACCCGCCTCCCGCAACGGCGGGAGCAGGAGCGGGGCAGCGCTGCTGGTTTGCATTGATCAACCTTGCACGGTATTGATAGGTAAATAATACGTTCATTTTTCATTTTCACAAAACGTACCCTTCGGGCGACGGTTATGGGAGCTCTGACATGAGCTTATTAAGAAAAAGGTATCCTTAATGCTGGGCTATAAACAAAACAAATATTCTTATAAAATATACATAGGAATTCATTTTAGCCTTTGGTAAAATAGATAAAACCTGGATTTTTATTTTTTTTTTTATTTTTTGGAACACTAGAACTTTGCTTTCTAAGGCAACATTTCTTTTGAGACTTCCCCCACACGCACACGCGTGAGACTGATTTTCTGCCCTTGCTGAAATTACCCAGGTTTCGCCGTCTTCTGTAGCACGACAAATAACTAATTGGTCCTGCCCAGCTAAAATGACCAGGGTAGTGTTTTCCCCAAAATTTCAGTTAGGGAAAGAATCAAGCCTGAAGTCATAAGCTCTCAAAATATCTTGCAAGGCTTCTCTCATTAACTTATATATGAATGAGGAGGAGAAAAAAAAAAAAAAAAAAAAAAAAAAGAGGGTACTGAAAGCTTCTGGGCAAAACCCTGTTACGCCAAAGCCACGGGGAGTTTCAGTGACGCAGCGGCAGAGCGGTCAGACCATCACCCAAACCACCGCATCTGCGGGCGCGAAGCAAGCCAGAGCAAGCCCCCCATCTCGAGATCTCGAGCAAGCCAGCTTTGCTCCTGGCTGGCGGTACCCCACCTCTACCCCCCGCAGCATCCCCCTCGCTGCAAAGGGGAACCAGATTTCATTAATTTCAGTTTTTCTTTCCACGGCAAGAAGAAACCCTTCAGAGATGCCTTCTCGCTCGCCGTTCCCCGTCCTCGCTTCTAAAGACCCAGCGCTAGCTCAGAGGTGCTCAGAGTTAAATACAGTCCTAAACCCCACGTCCCTTTTTAACGCGGAGCCGAGGCAAATTCAATTCAAAGCAGCGACCAGGAAGCACGGGGCGTTTCTGGGCCTTTTTTCAAGTTTTGCCTTATGAAATAAAACCTCCTCTTTTTGGAGCACGCCACTGTAATTGCCTGGCTGCTTTCCGTGTCGAAGTGACCAATACTTTCTGCGCCTCCGGGAATGTAAAACTGAAGAAAACATCACTCATTTGGACATTCATTATGTGACTCGTTATTGTACATTAAACATTTGTATCCTTAAAATAATGGCCTCGCTATTACTAGCCACAAGATTCCCACTTCTCAATTTAGTTCAAAGATGAGGGCACTGCCAGAGCTCCGGTGGGGTGACACCCAACACTTAGAGGACCGTACCGCAGTGGAAAATATTTCTGGTTCGTTCGTGTTGCAGAAAACATACGCCTTTTCATTTCCAGACAGCATTTCAATGTTCATTAAGCAGTAGACTAATGACGCAATCCTTAATCGCTCAAACAAGAACTGATGAGAGCGGCTCAGGGTCTGCAGGAGTCAAGGATGATGTTTCAATGGATAAGTCTGTGTCTTGCAATTCTTGCTGCTGGAGTTACTCAAAAACTAACGCCAGATACCCCGTGCCAGAGATGGAGATGCAAAGGGAGAGGAAGGGGTGGCCAAAATAATTTCGGGACACCCTTGTGTTTCCTCCAAGCTAACACCACCGACCTCACCTCAGGCCACCGCGGGCAAGACGACGACGGATGAAGCCGGGCTGCTCTGGCTGGGTGGATAGCGGGACGGACACCTAACAGTGCAAAGCCACACCGTCCCAGTTAAGTGACTCATTCATTCCCTGGGAGATGCAATCGTGAAGCAACCTTGCATGAGGCCACAGCTGCCACCAGGCATTTTCAAACCAGTCCGACCAGTTGTAGCATGAGTTTGCCAAAAAATGAATAAAGCTGACCTTTGCTGGGGTTTTCAGAGGGGAGGAGGGTGGTTTGTGGGGGGGATAGACCAGGGCTGTGGTGTTTTCAAGTACGAGGTGGTACGACCCCACCAAGGGAGAGGGAGGGACCGTGAAGACTGGTGGTGTTGGAGACAAACCCTTTTGTCCCAAGGGACCTGGGTTGAGCTCAGCACCACGCAGACCCCAAGCATGCACCTGGCGGCACTGGATAAGCCTGCCTCGCTGCTCCCGTGAGGAGCAAAAAGGAAGAAGAGGTGTCCCCTCAGCTGGGTCTCCTGCCTGGAGCCAAACCCGGGGAGGAAGCGAAGGGAATGAAAGGACCTGGGACCAGAGGAGCTGGTCTGGCTTTGGTGCAGGACCAGCATCTGCTGCGCTTCCTTTCATCCACCCCAGTTACAGGCAGGATCAGCTGTCCCTCAGCTCCAAATCCTCCCGCCCGCCTCCCTCCAGCCCCATCACACCACTTGCAGAACTGCAGAGGGAGGACATTTCAATGGCAAAATCCAACGATCTGACATCATCCGGTCTCTAGTCACCGCATTTGCTTCTGCGGGATCCCCTGCTACTTCCCCAAGGTAAAGAGGAATTAACCCATCGTGATTTCATCCCTGACTCACCAGCAAGGGAAATGCTAGTCATGGTACAGAGCTACACAGTGGAGAGCGTGAATATTCCCTCCTTTTCAGCAATAATAAGAGATGCTAATGTCCCCAAGTCATATAGTTTGGTGGGTTTTAATTATTTAGCAGTGCTTAGGGACCCCCAATGGACTTCAAACCCTTAAGATAAACCTACCAGAAACCTTAAGTCTTCTGTCCACTGCAGCACTAAAATACAGCCCTTCCCAAAAACGCGAATTGTCGGGTACAGGGAAGACAAATGGACTTCTGCCAGGATAATGGAGCAACGCATCTTCTCACGATTGATACACCCGCACAGACCATGCCTCCAGCTCTAGAGGTATGTCTTCAAAAAAGCACTGCACAATCCTGCACACTTGTAATACCCAATATATTCCCCTTGCACAGATGAAGGGCTAAGCGGAGCCCACGGTGCCAGGGAGTATAGAGGCTTTCCAAAAATCTAATGCATAGTCCATCCTAAGCTTTCCCCTCTGGCAAATGTGGGAGAAAGATGATGTGTTATAATAGATATTGCAGATGCTGTACCGTGGGCACAAGGAGATCCTCGAGAGATAACACGTATTTGCAAAGAGCCACAGTCTTAAAGACGGGATTACTTTAAAGAGCTGCAGGAGAGAGCAGCGTACGGGTACCACTCACCTGCCTCGCAGAGAGCAGCTCCCTGGTGAACGTCCAGTCCTCCCCATCAAGAACAACCCAAGGTGGTCACATAGATGAGCAAGTCGAGATGAGGTACCACCTAAGGCTCAGCGTGGCACACAAGCGAAGTTCAATGGGGAGCACCTTGCAAAAGCCTCCAAGCTCTGTAAGCTAGGCAAGCATGTCCTCTCTTTTCTTCCAAAGCCACGCAGCTTTGTTGTCCCATATCCAGAGCACACTGGGCACCTGCAGTAAGCTGTCACTTCTGAGCTGTGCACAATCCCTGAGGTTTTTTGAGCCCAGAGAGATGTTCTTCTGAGCCAGCCAAACGCAAATGAAGACCGCAGGCGCTGCCTCCCAGGTCCGGCTGAAGAAACAAAGCCGGCTCAGGGGCAAGCACGAGGCTGCAGTGGCCAAAGCAGATGCCGGGTGAAGGCTGGTATCGCAGCGCTGCCAGCACTGGGACCCCTACACGATGGCAGCTCATCCAGAGAGCTTCATCAAGGCAAACCCAAAACCACACAAGCTTCTCACCGAAGGAGTACAACCTGCTGCTTCTCTTTCCAAGCTCAGCTCCAACCCCTTGCTCCTAAGCCTGCTGTTAGCCCGTGCCTTTATCAACTACCTCACAGCCCTCCGTAATCAGGAAAAGCTGGAGGAGAAATGGGCTGAGTGCCCCCACCTGTGGGTGATCAGCTGAGGGGGCAGCATGGCCACAGCTGAAGACCATTCCCATCCCAGGCTGAGCAGCGCGGCCTCAAATACTTCCTGAGCCACGCAAGAGGGTTAGCAGGCCAGATTCCTGAATCCTAAAGGATGTAGCCTTGTCTCCTTCTCCTTCTCCCTCTCCATCTCTGTCCCCATCTCTTGCTGCTCCTGCCTGGGCTCCCTGGATGGCTCCTGGCCCTGGTCCATCCCCTGGCCGTGCCTGGGGCTGTCAGTGGAGCCCGTGACCTGTGCGTGGCTTTGCCCACCTAGGCCAGACCCTATGGGACAGTGCCCCATCAGTGAGGTCACATCGAGTGCTGGCATCACCCTTGGCTCATCCCCCACCACAGAGCAGCTCCAGTCTCACTGATGTTCTCCTAATGGAGCTGGCATGCTCCGGTGTCCCTCCTACCCAAGTTTCCCAATTAAAATCATCCAAGGGTTGCTGCGTTTTGGGGGCATGACTCCCTCTTTTTCCTGCTGAAGGCAATTGCATTGTCAACCCAATGGTCCTTGTCTTCCTACCCACAAGAAAGTCACACATGATATCAATAAATCTTTGCAAAGTGTGGACTCGAGTAGAGCGGGGGGGGGGAGGGGGGTGAACTCCTTCCATCCAAAATTCACGTGGTGTTCACCAGGGATTTAGGGTTTTTTAAACCATCAGCGTTGATTTTTCTGACAATTTATCTGGCGGTCCGTGGGTCATAGGGATGTAACCTGGTGCACGTGAACCAGTGCATCAAAGCGAACGGTGTACCCAAACCACCGGTGAATTGGGAGCCGTGATCTGCTCTGAACTCGGCGGGAGTCCCGCGGTGCGGTACCACGCACCGCCACACCGCCTCTTGTGCAACCGCCGCGTTTCAACAGCGCGGGGTTTCGGTGGAAGGTCATAAATAAGCCCTCATCGCTCGCCTCTTAATGGAAGAGGTCTGCCCTGACTTCAGTTAAGGGAAAGGGGACACTCCACGTGGTTTCGGGAGGGCTTTCCTTTGTCCTCCCCTCTCTCGGCTTGTGGGTTTCTCCCCGTGCCCATCCGCAGCCCGTGGACCCAGAACGTAATTGTGTATTGACGAAACATCCTCTCTTCTTCTAAAAAATAAAACATACAGGGTACATATAGGGTTTAATCAGTGCTTAAAGGGATTCGGGACTCTGGAATTATAGGAGGTATTTATAAGAGGCGTCCCTGGCCCTTTAGCAACCCTGGAAAGTGCCGGACGAAAAGGCGTGCTGAGGAAAAGTTAATTTTTTTTTCCGTCGGACTCTTGTGTGTGCGCCAAATTATTCCTTCACGTAAAGGCTCCTGCACTTTTACTTAAACAATGTCGCTCAGGAGGGGCCACCTCACCACGCTCAGCTCTGGGCGGCTCCTCTCCCCCCGCCGTTGGCTCAGGGCTGGTTTCGGAGAGGCCGATGGTTAACCATCGCGGGCTGAGCGTCCACACGGCAGAGCTGAAATACCCCAGTAATTAACCATCGGTTAATCGTACTTACTGCGGGGTCTGTTGTTCCAAGATTCTCAGGCAAAGGCTAAATTCAAGAAAACTTAAAAAGAAACAGATCTTCAGAGCTGATTTATTGGTAATGCAATTAAGATGAGGGCGATAATCTAATTACCAAGTAATCTCACTTCTCCCCCCCCACCACCACCACCTGATTTAAAGAGGAAGCTCTTGGTGTAATAACTACTTTCTGGTTTACTTTACTTCTTAGCACGGCAGTTGTTGAAACAGCTTCAGTGTTTTCTCAGCTGCATTTTTATGTCAATACTAAGAATGGGATGAAATAGTTCGGACATGTCAAAGGAGGGGGAAAAAAAAAGAAAGAAAAAAAAAAAAGCAATTGAGGCACTAATGTGAAAAAAAAAACCCACCCCAAAAATATTTCAGATGAGCTAAAAATGCACCTGAGGCTGCAATGTGATTGAGGAGAGGCCAGAAGAACAGGTCATGCATGTGGCTGTCCCTCCGCTTCCCAGAAGCGCACGTAGGAAAGCGCTGACGGAGTGCCAGGACGGTTTGCCCTCAGGTCTATCCCATGCAGATACATAATTATGATGGGAACCAGTGGCACAAAACCTCACGTTTATCCCAGCTTGGTGGTACGAGGTCTTTAATCGGCAGCAGACGGGGTACTGGGAGGCACGGCCGGGCTTGGCTCCGGGTGGGCGATAGCCAGGCTGTACGCCCTACATCGGCGGTGATTAACGCACGCTAAATAACCACAGTAGAGCAAATGCAAAGCGTCTCTCGCATGCAAGTGGCTGCTCAGACCCTCGCAGCCACCCCAAATTCCTTCAGCGAGGACCTCGACCAGCGCTACGGAGTGTCCATCCGTTGCAAAACCTCTTGCAGTTCGGAGCGGTACAGTGGGTGCATCTTTAATTACTACTTAGTTTTTTAATCTCTCCCCGACCCTTGGAGCTCCGAGTCTTGAAAGACTTAGATGCGTGTTAGAAAGATACAAAGCACTTCAATCTGTTATTTTTTTATTATTCCAAGTATGGCAATACCTACGGTAAGCACCCCATGAGGAGGGAGGAAAAGGGGGTGCATTGGTGGCCCCCGTCTGGGAGCGAAGGCATTGACCTCTTTGGAGATGGGGAGCAGTTTTGGGGGGTGGTGGGGAGAAGGGGAGGAGAGATGCTGAGCAGAGGTAGAGGGCGGGATGCGGGCAATCGCTAAATGTGGACCTCCTGCAGCCCCAACCCCTCCTCGCTCGTCTGCCGGGCAAAGCCCGACACCGCTTGCAGGGAAACGAAAAGGAGGAAGCAGAAAAAAAAGAAAAAAAAAAAAAAAACACGCAAGAAGACACCTTAAAAGCATTCCCACAGCCCTTTGCCAATCCACCTAAATCCTGACCTGGAAGAAAACACCCCACCTCGTCCCAGGCTCCGGTGAGTCATGCCGAAACCTGCCGAGCGGTGCAGGGAGAAGGGCCCCAGCCACGGGGGCTCCCGGCGGGGGGAGCAGCACATCCCGGCCGCTTGTGCTGCTCGCACGTCAAAAATTCACTATTTCTCAACTTATTATCCCCAACCACTTCAAGCACACATAGCGAGTACGCTCCAGCTCCATCCATCCCCACAGCAGCTCCCGAGGAGCCGCCATCAGGCTGGACCAGGACACGTCTTTGGAGTGATGGAAAAACCTGAAATCACTCTGTCCTGGAGCAAACTCCCCCGCACCCCCTCCAGAGCATCCCCAGGGAGGGACCAGCCCAGCTCCCGGGTCTGCTGGTGCTGGTCCTGAAGCCTTTCTAGGCTTTAGTGGTGCGCACATCAGCGCGCAAGGGGTGTGGGCAAGACACGAGTACATCACCTGCCCCCAAAAGCTGAAGAATTTTCCAAGGTTAGAGGTGGAGGCTGGATTTAAGGCATCAGGATCCTGACTGCTGCATCCCTGGCGTAGAAGGAGGCTGGGTTTTAGGGGCTGGGTGATTTGGGGTTTTCGGTGGTTTTTGTTTTTTTTTTTTTTTTTTTTTTTTTTAAAAGCAAGGTGCTGTGTGATATTAAATGCTATTCCCAAACACAGCTGGAGGCACGCACGGGCACAGGCTCACGTTTAATCTCCCAGGGACCTTTTACAATCACTTTCGTAACTCGCTCACTTGTCGGGGTTTTGCTTTCAGACGCATCACCCCTTATCTCAGCCCGGCTGCAGGAGAGCGAATCTGGGGCGGGATGCAAAAAAATACGTTGGTTACTTTCTATGCCGTAATTGCAAACCGCGAGGAAGAACATCCTTCCTCATTTCGCAGCTAAAAAGCTACGAAACCACAACCGCCTTCCCGGCGGCGATAGCGGCCGGCCACAGAGGAGTGGGAGCAGGAGGATATCCCCCGTGCAGATGTTCGCCCCTGCCGCGGTTTCGCGGAGAGAAGCTGGGGGACCCGATAAAGCATCCGGGTCGGAAGGATTTACGAGGCTCCTATTCCTAAATCGAGAAGGGGGGGGGGGGGAGGTTTAAGGGGTGCATGGTGAGCCGGGGAACAGCATGGAAAACGCCCGTACGCCTGGGCGAGAGATATCGCCAGGGTTCAGCCACAGGCTTTATATCATCCTGATACTGACCCTCCATCTTCCCACAAAGTTCACTTTGTAAACGCCGAGCAAAACTCCCCATCTGTCTCCGCAGCCGGGCGATTTTTGGCCGCATGCGTACATTTGATGGTCCGGGTGCTCCTAGGTGGATTCAGGATAGGGCGAGAGGAAAAAAAAAAAAAACCTTATAAAACCCCTCTTTTTCTCTTTCTTTCTTTTTTTTTTTTTTTTTTAATAGATATCTGTGGGAGGATTACTGTGGCATGGCACTGCTCCGTCAGAAAAAGGTTGTTTTGTTGGGGTTTTTTAATAGGCGTTTAATACTGTGGGCAACAAGTGATGAGTCGTCGTTCCCCCCCCCCCCCCCAAGGGATGAGCTGAGCAACAGCCCCATAAATACTTCCAGCCTAACTAACCTATGGCCTCAAACAGCTGCCTAGCCGGTCCGCTAACCCTGTTACATGCTAAATTTACGATTCCTAAACGAGATGAAAGAAGGCTATATCGGATTTATTTTCTTAAAAATAAATAAATGACTAAATAAATAAATAAATAAATAAACACCTCGCAGCAAGGAGTCTGTATTTCTAAGGGTTTGGCCAGCCCAGCGCCTGACAGCGGGCATTACCTACCACTATTTCATGGGCTTTGCTGGCCACGTGCATCCGCGCAGCTTTCTAAAGAAGCAGTATTCCTTGTAAATAGCGGATTGGAAGCAAGTAAGTATTCAATTGCCGGAGAGGGGATAGGGAGGCAGCCTTGGCATGAGAAGCGGGTTTCAATGCACAAGCTCAGACCCGCTCCCAGCTCAGCCATCGGGGTCCAACTGGAGACCGGGGTTTTCCTCAACCGATTAACCCGACCTCGGGAAAACGGCGTTATGCCGTACCCCGAACCCTACGCAGCGGCTGCAGTGCGGGAGCGGAGCCGGACCCCAAACTCAAGCTGCAGGGCTGGGTCTGGAGCCGGCAGCCCCTGTCCCATCCTGGTTTTCATCTCCATCATTGGAAAGATGCTCTACAACTCCACAAAATAAATAAAATTATCTAATCCCTGGGTTTCAAACGGACGTATTTACCCGGTCTCTCTATTTTACTCAACCCTTGACCTCCGGGCATTATATTAGGAGCGCTGTATGATGCCTGCCTGAAAAGCAGTCTTTCAGGGTAGGGCTTTATTTTCTACGTTTGAAAAGATAATTGCAGCCTCCCGACGGCTCCAGCACACAGGCGGCCCAACCAGGCCTTTTGTCTTTAAGGATGCGAATGAAGGGTACCGCATTTTCTTTGCTTTTTTGAACAAGTCTTGACCTTTCAGCCCTAAAGCTGGATGGAGAGTGGACCAAACACTCAGAGGGCTCTTCTCCCTTTTATCCCAGCTGTCCCCACCTTGCGTGCCAAGTCCTTCTTCTGGCTCGGAACTTTAACCTCCAGCGGCTAACAAACGGCAAAGGCAAGGGCAGCGATTACACTGTCTTCCAGCTTCGGGGAGGAAAAAAAAGATAAAATCCTTCAAAAAGGCTCCAGGAAACAAGGAACGGCCAGAAAAAAAAAACAAACCGGGCAGATACGATGAAGCCTTCAAATAACTCCCAGAGTGAATAAGTGCCTCAAACAAAGCACCCAAAAGCCTCGTGGTCCCTGCGCCAGGCCGTATGTTTTCTATAACCTGTAACCAATAAAACTGTCGGTGGCGTCTCAGCAGCCCACCCGCCTCCCGACAGGGGATGCAACGCCAAGGGCGGGGAGCAGGTTGCCCAGAAAAATCCCCAAAAACTCAGATGGGGTCTCAACTGAGCGCATCTCCTTGACCCGCAGGGCACCAGCGCCAGCGCCAAGCCACCAGCCAGAGATGCACGGGGACCCAGCCAGCCGCTCCGCAGGCGAAACACTTAAATCCCAGGGCAGGTTCAGGCCCCGTTTTACACCTCCAGAAACCCACCACCACGCTGCTGGCTTTAGCCACGGTCTCCCTGTCCAAATCCGGTGTGAACACGCGCTGTCCTGCCCACGATGAGCCCCAGCTACTTCTTCCGACCCCCCAAACCACTGCTCGGCATCCTCGACTCCGCCTTCAGCAGCTTCTTTGTGGGCCGACTTTTTTTTTTTTTTTTTTTTTTTTTTTTTTTTTTTAAGTACACAGCATGAAAAACCACACACACAGGCCAACTTCAGAGATATTCCCACTAGAAAAATTAAATACTCATAATGCTTTTTTAAAGTGAATTGGGCCCCTTAATTTGCATCTTATAATAAGGATGTTATCGTACTGGTTTATGGCTCAGCTCTTTAGTTTCTATCTCTCAGGGGCTAGATTTCCCCCCACGAGTTCAATAGATGTCTGAGAACTAATGTAATTTTTTTAAAAGGCTTTTCTTCTGTATTAACATTACAACCTTTACGAGTTAAAGGTTTTACTTGTCGAAGCGCGGGGCGTGTTGGTGTTCGAGAGCCAGGCACCGTACTTGCCAGCGCGGTGGCGGAGGATGCTGCAACCTGGGGTTAATCCTGGGCAGCGGGTGGAAACCTTCCTCACCTCCTCACACCGAGCCGTGCTCTCCAGCGCACTCCGTCTCTTACATTTAGCTTAATTATAAAACATTGTCACTCGAATATTAAAATAATGTTTAATACACAGAAGGGAATAAGCCAGTCCAGAAAAATGCATAATTTCCCCGTGCCTGCCCTGCCAGTCACGTGCAACGAGCTCTTCTTTTACCCCCCCCCCCCCCCCCCCGCTTTTCTCCTGACTGCCTCTTACAGCGATGCCGGGAATATGCTTTCAAGATAGAGAAAAAGCATTTAAAGGCCAGAGAGGCTTTCCCCATCTTTCCAGGGGTGCCCATCCTCTGTTGCCCTCACCCTCGGGTGGCAGAGCAGGGCTGGGGTGGGATTTGTCCTCCCGTCCCCTTCCAGCCCCGCATCCGTAGAGCAGCCCCGGGATCTCCGGGAGAGGAAAACAGCAACGACTTGACTAAATCCCAGAGGACGTTTTTAAACTTGCCCGAATTAGGGCCCGGGGGCGGATGCTCGGCGTTTCAAAACAGCCGGTCTCCGAGGTGCTCAAACACGCTGCGGGTAGGAGAGATGTCGAAAGTGCCAGCCCCTGCTTTAATATACCCCGGGATCATTCATCACCTCCACACCTTATTTTATATTGCCAGGCTCTACTTTAAATAAGCTTTCTTTCCCCTCCCCTTTAATCGCTACAGCTGCAGAAAGTGCTATCTCTTCAGCAGGGGAGAGAGGGAAGGGGAGGGGAAAAAAAAAAAAAAAAAAAAAGTTAAAAGGGGATTTCAGGCAGCAAAAAGCCAACAGGAGCAGCCAGGTGCAAAGCAGCTCCCGAAGGGATGGTGCTCTCCGATGTCTCCAAATAGAAAAGCCAAACCCCAGGGGAGCATTCCAGGGAGAGGTCTGTTGGGAGAGTATCAAAAAAAGAAAAAAAAAAAAAAAAAAAAAAAGTTTTATCCATACTGGAATTAGGGATGCAGAGGTGTTTGGGGAGAGCGGGGCAGGCAGAGCCCACACCACCCACCAACGGGGGCTTTTCAGGAGGTGAGCTGCCAGGGGACAACCTTGGCCCGCGGGAAAGGGGGACTGAAGTGTCACAGCCGCTGGGCTCTGCTCACCACTGGAGGGGCTGTAAGAGGAGGTCAGGGAAAGGACAGACACTCACATAAAGAAGAAAAAAAAAAAAAAAGTAGTTTTATTTAGGGCTTCATCCTCTGCTCCCTCCCTGCCCAGAGCATCCCGGGTTTGCAAGGGCACAGCTATTTAAAGAGTGTGATCTGGCATCCCTGTAGGCACTATGAGCTCTGCTACAGATACTCAAGAAGCAAGTTCACAGCCCCATTTTTCTGCCGCCTGCAGGTGTGTCTCGTGGGAGGCCCTTGGCCACCAACACCTTCACCCAACCTCTTGCGACGGATGGGGTACAGACCCAGAGAAACCCAACGGAAAGGGTTAAACAGCCTGTGGATGCTCTGCCCACGCGCCTACCACCTGGACCGGCTTCGCTCACAACTGGGAAGCATTAGGGGTTTAGCACGCGCTGGTGCAGGTGGTACAGCTCTTGGCTGCAGGCTCTTTGACACGTTGGTCTGGACGAGCTCTGGGGATCTTCTGCCATCCCGTAGGGACAACCTGGTGAGAGGCCACCACTTGCCAAAGGAACCCCCTCGCAAGGGTCAGCCCCTCATCAGCTCCGTGGGGTTGGGTAGAGGTCTTACTGCTCCATCTAGACCTTCTCATTGATGAAAAGGCCGTCTCGCCTGGGCATCTGAGGAGGTTAAGCCTAGCAACAACCATGCTGGGGGAAGAGGGAGGGTCCGAAAGTATTGCCTTTTTCACTCTGTTTAAATTTTAAGATGTAAAATGTGAAAATAACTTGAAAGGCAGTAGCCCCGTTTTATCAATAGCAAGTATTTATTAGCCTCCTTGATTTACAGTACGTTTCTGAAAAGTCATCAGTCCGTCACATTCGTCAGCACGGGGGCTGAGTTGCTTTTCTTGGTCAACACAATATGGAATATAGATCTGAATATTAGAAGCCAAAGACAACCTTCATTTTGCATGCACATATCCCACCGACGGGAGGCCCGTAAATGAATCCTGTATAGCCCTTAGACACATGCATTTGCAGACACCGGGGGAGAGGTGGGAGCTTCTATACATTGCCACTGGAAACCCAGAGGGTCATGGAAATCACCAGGTAAGAGCCATCAGGGCTAGAGCAACCTTGGAAAGCGTCACGGCACGCACACCCCAGCCACCACAAAAGGCGGAAATCCATCCTCGTGATCTTGCTTCTGGCATGAAAAGCTGTCTGTCCGTCCATCCACCCACCCACCTCACTGCAGCACTTGATGCTCACACAGCACAGACACCTCCACCCGCCCGTTATCACCCCTATTTCCAGATTTCTCCTTCCCCCTCCCCGCCCCCTCGCTGAGGGGGGGGGGGGTTGCCTGTCCAGCTGTCTGTCCGCACCACCGCGGGGCGCGAGCGCCTGCCCGCTGGAGCCAGCGCTTCCCGGGGATCACAGCGTGCTCATTACGGGAGGCCAGACGAAATTAAATTGGGGCCCACTGGTTCTGCCATCTGAACTTCATCACCGCTAAAGATGCAATAAAAGTAATAGCAACAACGAACAAGCCTTTACCAGATGTGTAACTCTATCCAGTGAGATTAAGGAGAGGGCCATATTTGAGGGTTTTTTTTGTTGTTGTTGTGTTCCTCCCCCCCCCACAACTCTGTCTTTCCTCGGGAATAATTATTTGGACCCCTGCAGAAGATGAATGTTAAGAGGGTGACTTCTGGGGGGAGGGGAGGTTCAGGGGGTGTTGGAATGGAGGGGCGACAAAGTTTTATCCACTTGAAGCAGCCACAACGTACAATTGCATGGCGATGCCTAATCACGCCTGAAATGGGAAAACTGGGCAGGGGTGGGGAAGCAGAGAATTAAAAAAAGCAGCAAACGAGGCCCCACTCTCATTCGGGGGGAGGTTGTCCGGCTCGCTCCTCAATAATAATTTATGGTGGGATCGCGTGAAATGTCACACCGGCGCGGGGAGCCCCGGGAAGGCAGCCGTGTTTAGCAGGTCCTCCGCCTCACCACCAAAAAATCTGCAGGTAGAGGCTCAGCCCTGCATCTCACCCGCATCCAGGCAGCTCAAACGCTACACGGCAATGGAAGAAGCGAGATGCAAAACAGAAGTATGGGGGTAAACGGCATAGTTGGTAAAGTAACCCCCAGCAGCCCAAGAAGGACAGTGTTTCGCTCTGCCTTCCCCCAGAGCTCGCAGGCACGTCGCTGCCCACCACCACCACCACCACCACCACCGCCATGAGCCCAATGCTGCTGCCGCCGGTCCAACCGGTCGCTCAGCAGGACCGGACGCGAAGCTGGGGTTGAGACAAAACGTGGGGCGTTTGGGAGTGCTGCTGGGAATCCCGTTCATGGGTTTTCAGATCTGTTTTCAGATACCTTCCGGAGAGACAGTGCTCAATAAGCGACCTCCAACTCGTCCATTTCACCTCTCTCTTCTCACCTTGTAAGAGCCCACGGCCTGAATACATCGCAAATCCAAAATCCGTATTGTTTTGAAAGCAAAATTTAAGTTAGACTTCACGAAAGGCTTGACCTTTGCGGCATTGTAATGTCATGAAAGTATGCTCAGAAATTACATACAGCACAGTCAAACTGCCTTCAAGTTTGAAAGCAGCTTTTTAAACCCCCCAAAAAATCAAAGCTATGCTAGCTAATTCCCAGGCATCTTGCTCATCTCAGCTCCCCGGACTAGGAAAAAGGAGCTTTTCTTTGACTTATTAAAAACCCCCAAACTTCAGAGCTTTGGTCTTTTATAAAGACAAAGCATACTTCATTTTTTAACTCTGATGTGCGGACTGACACATCGGGAATATGCTAAAATACAAAATCCTTAGGAATATCACCCCTCTCGCGCCAAAACCAGAACAACCTCCAGCTTCGAGGCTAACAGTTTTCCAGCTCTCCCCTCACAGGAAACCCTTGACTCCTGTTAATTGGCAGAAACTCATTAAGCCGCTGTAACGCCATGGCTGGTGATCCTCCGCACACCCAGACACGCTGAAGGGCTCCGCGGCAGCCAAGTCCTGGCCAGACAAAAACACATCCTAACGATACCCCTAATTAAAGTACACAGAAGCCCAGGTCACAGGAGGTGGTGGAAACCCTCGTAGCTCCACCAAAAACTGGTGCTGGGGCCGCCCTGTTGCTTCGCAAGAGCCACGTGGACCCTGGGAGCAGCTGGAAAGAGGAGCCCCCAGCGCAGCCTTAACATTTACAAGAGGCTCTCAGCACAGTCGTTACGCGTACTGGGAACTTTAAGGCAACACATAAATTCTGCAGATGTTTTAAAGTCCTAAGAGTTGGGAGGGTTTAACACCCGTGTTAAAAAATATACATTTTAAGGACCGTTTCACTTTACCTTCAAGACTGCAGGAAAGGACAGGTATAACTTTTCCCCTCTGTGCTCGGCAGAGCGCATTGAGCTGTCGCGGCTTTGTTATTTTCTGCTTTTCCTGGGAGAAACGCCTGCCTGGCGCTGGCTGCTGGAGGAGAGGTGGGCCACGGCCAGAGAAAGCAGAGGACACTGCACTTGTTCCGCCAGGCAGGGCGACAAAAGCACGACCGGCTGCCCCAGAAGCCACCTATGCACCGAGCTTCGCCTGCGCTCAGACCAACCAAGGGTAAAGACACCCCCAAAACCGGCCAGCACGCTGGCCAAACCTCTGTAAAGCCACTTGCCAGCTGCCCTTCGTGATGAGCGTTGCAGACCCGCTGTAGATGGGAACCAGGTGATCCCTGGTTTGCGATCTGGAGGAGAGAGCAATTAACAGCCCCATCAGCCCTGATCCGACGCAGCTGACTGGTGCAGGGATACCCCACCCCCACCCCCCAGCGCTTGGGGGGCAGTGGGAGGGTGCCAGCAGCTTATGGGAGCTGCTAAATCCTTACCGATGGCATATTTGCAACCGATAGGATGCTTAATGCAACAGGATTCAACCTTCCGAGGCTCAAAAGAACCCAGACACAGAGGTGGTAGCACAGGCTGGGAGAGGAAGAACCTCTTAAAAGCATCTCCTAGTGACAAAAAAAAATCCGTAGGGTGCGTACAGGCTTTGGGGTAATTGGACCTCGAGGACTAAATCGCCTCAGAAGCAGCAGCACTAGCTCCTTTTGGGTCAACCCACGCCTATGCACCAAGTCCCCCCGGGCCCCCGGTTTGACCCTACAGCCGTGCGTGGAGGTGCTCCTGCCGCCCGCCCCGGCCCCTTGCCGAGCTTTAAGGTACAAAAGTGTCTGTGCTTGTGCTACGCCCTGGCCCACGCGAGAACGGCAGCCCGGGTTTTCAAAAAAAAAAAAACAGAAGAGCAACCACCACCCATGGAAAAGGCCACATCGTTTTCCTCACGGCTGTTTTGCCAGGAGAGAGTCACCCCGGCCGGGTGCCTCGCTCAAGATTTTAAGGACGGAGATGACTAAACCCAGCAGCGAGGATGAGGCTAACACGCGCAGCGAATTAACTAACAGTCGGCCCCTGCCCTGCCACTCGGCTCCGTCTCACCGCGACCAGCAGCGGGTGTCCTGGCAGCCCGACACGGCCGGCCAGCCACTCCGCTCGCTACCCAGCTGGTTTCTTTCACCAAATAAGGTCCATTCCCGCTCGCCGGCACAGGCATGAGTAGCTACAGCCTATAAATCCCATTGGAGACAGCACGCAAGCACGCACTTAACCCATCTTCTCTCCAGCAAAGCGCTTGGGCCCCGAACCAGCGAACTCCTGGGGTGGCTCAGAGCAAGGGACGAGCGTCACCGGCCAGGGGCGAAGCTGCGCGAGGGCTGGAGCGCTCAGCGGGGCCGCCAGCACGCCAGCCTGATAGCAGCTCCCCCCGGTACCCCGGCTCAGGACAGGGCTCTGCATCCCCCGGTCCTGACAGCAGCTCCGTAGCAAGACCAGATTGCTCCTGCCGAAAACCCGCCGGCTGGCCTCACTTCTCCTTGGACGGACACTACGGGACGTTACGGATCCCACCGGCCCCAAAAGTACGTAGTTTAACAGCAGAAATGCAATACGACAGCCGGCGTTCGTTAAGAGGAGGCGGGCGAGGGAGGAGAGCTGGGAGTCGCCCCACTTCAGCATCCCCGAGCGCCAGCGGGGGGGGTTGCCATGACTTGGGGTGCAGCGGCCGTGAGCCCGACGCCTGGTCTAGCTCTGCGGGAAAGGTCTGCCTGCCGGGGCCGTGCAGCCCCTCGCGCCGACACCAGCCCCGGCTGTCTCTCCGTAAACTCAGCACTTGGTTTTCTGCAGCCGATACGGTAATACAAAGTCATACCAGCCGCCTGGCTCTTGTTAGCATTAAAAATTAAAGACAGAGCAAACAAAACCTAAAGCTCCAACATTTATTATGGCAATTTCCCACCCACCCACAGACCTACACTGCGTTTTGTTTTATTTTTAATTCGTCACATCAGATGCGCCTTCCGAGAAACGGCATGTCATGGAGACAACCAACAGGCCGGGTCATCCACAAGAGCAAGACAAGTCTTTTCCGTGGGGAAAGGAGCCGGTCGAAGCCACTGATAAGCCCTTGACCTTAGTGGGTGGGTTTGCTTTTTTTTTGTTTTTAAAAAATAAAATAAACGAAGAAAAAACCAAAACCAAAACCAAAACAACCCGACCCCAGAGAAGTGTTGTACTCTATTACAAAATATAAATACGATAGTCTTGCAGGCAGGAGGAGCCCGGGGAGCGCTGCCTTCGGCGGGGGACTTCTCAGGCTCTCCCGGGGAACGCAGCGAGCCAGCAGGACGGAGGCCACCTCCGGACGCCGAGATGCCGCCGGCCGCTCACCCCAGCTTCACCTCCTTTCAGAATTTAAGTGCTCTTGAACTTCCATCCGAAAACTGCCAGACATCCGGGGCTCCCTGGGCGCTGCGCCAGCTGGGGGGGTACGCCGAACCTACAGAGAGCATGGGGACAGAGGAGAGAACAGGTGTGACATGACCCACAGTGCGAGTTATTCTCTTATTTTACTTTTTTTGTCTCTCTTTTCTTTTTTTTTTTTTTTTTTTTTTTTCCCTTTAACAACTAGGACACCCAACTGTCGCAAAGGGATAAGACAGTATGGAGCCCTTCCTCCTCTCAGGCCACACTCTCGTGTCCGGCATCACTCGGCACCATCAGGAACCACGGGGATCGTTCGGGAGGAGAAACCTCTAGGCTTTACTGAGAAACCAGCGCTGCGCCAGGAGCTCGGTTTGGGCAAGGACTGAGCCAGTCTGTCTGAAAATTTCCTCCTATTCTTTCCCAAAACCTTGGGGGCTTCCTCCAGTACCCGTGGTGTATCTGGGTGCCGAAGACCCTCTTAAAGCCATCGGTACCGTTAGTACGCCACGCGGCGGGTGGTTTGTGGAGGACCTTCGCCAACTCATCACACGTTGGGTATCACACTGCGTGCAAGCGCGCGCGCGCTGCAAAGCCCCAGCCCGTGCCCAGGGAAGCGCTCAGGCGACTCGCCATCGACTCCGGCGGCACGGGACCGGGGCTCCAGGACAGCAAACATCCCTGGCTTCACTCACACAGGGAGGGAGAGGGGCTGCGAACCCCTCCTCGAGGCCGACCACCAAGCACTGCGCTACCCCAAACGGCGAGCTAAGGGCTACACTGCATGCGGGGGCGGTGGCGAGGCCGGTGCATCGTCAGCTCACCCCCCAAAATCCACCTCCACATCCCAACCCGGGGCGCCAGTTTCTACGGAAATTGCTTCATTAATACTTAAGAGAGTGGTTGAAGGGCTACGTGCGAGCTGCCATCAAGACTAAGCAGGCAGCTCCTAGGCCAGATCTTCAGCAGCTGTAAACCAGAGTGGCTCCTCCAAATTCGAGAGCACGTGCCCGGTCCCCTCCCCCAGGGAGGGCTTGTTGCTACTGATGTCTGAGCCCAACACATTTCAGGCTGTCATTACAGCCGGCCAAGACGTTCAAGGGAGCCGAGAGCGCCGCGGCCATCCCGGCCACAAGCCGTACCAGCGCAACACCGCTGCAAACCGCACCTCCCACCAAGGGGCAAGAAACTGGGGGGAGGGAGTCCCTCGGCGAGGAGGGGACCCCACACCTAGATGCCCGTGGCTCCTTTGAAACCAGCAGCCGAACAGCCGGGCTCGAGGAGCGGCGGCTCTCCAGCAACTCCAGCAAAGAACCCGCCGGGCAACACCACTCTCCTAGTCAACAGTACGATTTGCCACACACCCACTGAAAATGGTTTTCAACTTCTATGGGAGAAAAAAAAAAAAAAAAAAAAAGAGGGAGGGAGCTAAAAGAGCGGCTGGTATCTCTCTTCTGGTTTTGTACAAACTCTGCACTTAGATAAACCCCGAAACTATCTCATCAGATATGCCAAAGCCTCCTGAATGTCAAGCAAAGACATGGTATCACTTATTCCTGTATTTATCTCAGCTCTTGGAAACACAATAAATACGAAACATCTGTAGTCTGAAGTCTGGATACTGTTTCAGTGCCCTCATTACATTAATCATTCAATTTGGAGGAGATTAAATACTAACGGCCAAGGGGGTCCGTGCCATAAAAGCGCATTCCTCCTCGAAAGTTGATGGGGTTTGGGATTTTAACAATAGACACACTGTTACCCAAATATCCCTCTTATTTATAGAGACATCTTTTCGCACAGAGAGAAACGGGCAAGTTTCTAGGCAGCACAGGTCACGTGTGCGCGGGATGCCAGAGCAGCTCGAGAGCACACGATGAGGCCTTGGATGGATCCGTGCCCCGACCCAACAAACTTCAGTGGGTTTATCATGCCATTAACTGATCGCCACTGGCAGAAAAACATCACGTTAGCGAATTCCGCTTTGGTGTTGAGGCAAGAGCGCGTTGCTCGCAAGCTAACGCTCTCGCCGGCCAGCTCAGACAACTTCTCCTACAGCAGGAGCTGCATCTCCTGAAGCTCCTCCAACCCGCCGTGTGCACGGCTGCAGGGCGCAGCAGCACCCGGCGGCCTTATTTAGCTCTCTGAAACCTAGAAATCAAATGCATCGCTGCACAATTGGAAAAAAATAAAATAAAATAAAATAAACCGTCATATGCTTTCCACCTGTGAAGTCCTGTAGCAGCGTGTGGAGCCCAGATCTGCCTAAGAGATGCCTGTATATAGATCTGTATACAGATGCCTGTATATATGCCTGTATACGGGATTACTTCACACGTAAAGCATAGTATAGAGAAAGACAGTGGAACGACGACCGCTGTAAGACAGACGTGGGGTACAGCACCCGCTCGGAAAGACAGCCAGGCTACGCTCCCCCCCGGGCAGACCAGCTAACGCGAGTCCTCTAGCCAACGTCTCGACTGCGGAGCCACCAGCCAGCAATTTTAGCGAGCGGGAAGGAGAAACCGGACTCAGCGCGGACATTTCATGGCGCGGGATCAAAAGTCGTGTCGTCAAGGCAGCTGCCAAGCGCTCTGCGCATCCCTGTGTACACCAGCACTCCCAGGGACCGTCACCGCGTCCATCCCCGTCACCCCGAGCCCACCACGCCGGGGCCGGACCCTGCCTCCCCTACGCTGTGCTAGGGGTCCCTCCGGCAGCACCCACATCCGCACAGCTCCGACACGGCATCCACCTCGGCGACAGCCAGGGGGTACCGGTGCCAGCCCGGCGAAGGGGAGCACGGTTTGGGGGTGCTTTTCCAGGCTCCCTGCACGCTTGTCCCACTAGACCGGACAATGCAACCTTCATTCCTCCTGTCCTGGGATTAAAACGGAGCTGCTTTTTTTTTTTTTTTCCTCTTCTCTCTTAGAAAAGGAATATTTTTTTTTTTCTCTTTAGATCTATATTTTTGTACATTTGTTAAATCCCGAACTTCCCCTTCAGAAGGCGCTGGGCAAAATACAGGCAACAAACGATGCCATCACAAGAAGACGACAGAACAACTGGAAGGCTTTACAGAAATCAAAAAAAGGAAAAGGAAAAAAAAAGAAGTATTAAATCCATTACACTCGGAACAGCAAGAGACAGTATCACAGCGGTACGTGCTTTAATAAAGTAAAGAGATGCTGCAACATGCAGTATTTGTCAAACTGACAACATATACGGACCCCTAAGGGGGGGACAGGGGAGACCTGAACTGGAGTCCGGATTTTAGAGACAATGCACATAAAACGTTTCATAAACCTGTGATTCCCACCAGAAATTTAAAAAAAAAAAAAAAAAAAAAAAAAAAAAGCCCACAGGAGAAGCGGGGAAGCTCCCAGCTCCAGCTCCAGCCTCCAGTCGGGAGCGGTGCCGGGAGCTTTGGGCATCGGTCATCCCAGAGCTGCGGCGCGTAACCCCCCCCCGCCGAGAGAAATCAGCTCCTGTGTGTGCCAGAGCCTGATTTCACCCCGCGCCCCAAAACCAGATGGGGACGGGGGAGTCTCGGGGAGGGGGGTGGGGGTGGGCTGTAGAGCATTTTTTTGCTCACCTCTTCTGCCAAACCATTGCCAAACTGGGAAAGCCAGAGATGCCGCCGGTTATCGGGGAAGGGGGGGGGTCACAGCTTAGTCCTTGACTAAAGGAGGGGAAAAAAACCCACCCGAAAACTACAGGTCCAGACTGCAAACACTTTCCACTGGCCACAAAGCTAACTCGTTAGCCCAAAAATCCTCTTCCTCGGCAGAGGCAGCTTATTTAAGGACAAGCTGGGCGGCGGGCGCTCCTCGGGGATAGGAGCGGGCACCCCAAAACGCCCCAGGGCGGGACCTGCTCCTACATACAGTCTGCTGCTGGAAGCCATCTACAGCGTGTGTCAAATGAGGACACGAGAAGCTGACACTGTGTACTTTAAGGTTTTTTTTTTATTTTTTCAATAAAGGGACAAAATGGGTGTATGAACAGGATAATGCAGACAACTGCCAAAAAAACACAGACAGTGGTTTTTCCAATAGAACTTAACAAAGACCAGAAACAAATACAATAAAAAGCCAGGTTGTAATGACCTTTGGTCATCCAAATAATAAAAAAAAAAAAATAAAAAAAAAATCCCCCCCCAAAAAACCCCAAAGAAAAATAAAAGATCAAATTAAGTGCCTCTGTTTTGAACAGAGCACATAAGCAATAATAAATAGTGACTCCCATAGTAAAAGATAAAATTTCAAGTTACGACAAACAGCTTTCATTACAGGAAT